>NW_015150658.1:13858-16011 GCF_000732505.1 Cyprinodon variegatus
TAACTTCATGCCCTACTCCCATGGACTGCCACTCTGGCTCCCTGAGCAAGACCTTTAACCTGCATACTGCACAATGGCTGCCCACTGCTGTGCTCCCCAAAAAAGGGATGGGTGAAATGGAGAGAATGGATTGATTTGCTTTGTCATTGTAGAATAGAATTTAGTTTTATTTTATTGTCATTACACTGTGTAATGACAATAAAGTTAAATTCTATTCTATGTACAAAACAACTCAATTAAGAACACAGTAAAACTCAACAAACATATAAGAATGTACTTTTAACAGTAGACACCAGATCCTAAAGCACCAATGATTGTGAGAATAGAACGAAATGTGAATACTTGCTTAACGTTATGAAACATTGTCCTGTTCATCATCTACAATCAACAACACTCTATAAAATCAATCAAACTCACCATAGATTGTTGCTTTTCCATATTAAGAACTGAAGAACTGCTACATCATAGTTTTGGTCTAGTAAAATCAGCAACATGGCACTGATGACATCAAAAATTATATAAGAAAATCAATTTGTTTGTTATTGGTATTTTCTGCAACACCCGCTGAGGTGCATCTTTTGATTTTAAATTCTTCTTTGAGGACATTACTTTGATTAATTAACAAATGAAGTAAATTATAAAAGGTGCCGTTTTAAAGCATTTTGTTCATAGAGAAAACATCGACCCAAAGCAAGATTCAAAAATAGAAATAAAATAGTTCAAATTACAACTCAAATTAAGTATAAATTACTTTCATATTTATTTTCTTTTATGTATGAAGAAAATTTACATTTCTTCTGAAGGCTTCTGTATAACAAAACAATATTGCCTTATTTTCAGGAAGAAGGAAACATGGAAAAAACTCTCTGTTGTGTTGCCCCAGTGGCCTAATGGATAAGGCACTGGCCTCCTAAGCCAGGGATTATGGGTTCGAGTCCCATCTGGGGTGGTCTCTTTTATATAGGGTAGTGGTTAGGGAATTCTGACTTCAAGCACTACTCCCATGGATGGACACTCTTTGGCTCNATGAGCGTGTTTAAAGAAAAGAAAATTACCATTTAAACTTCAGCCCATTTTATCTGCTCAGCCAGTAGTTACTGTGGTCAATACAAAGGCATTCCAGAGTCTTGAAAATGTGCACGTGTGCTCAAATGCCATTTAGGATGAAATACTATTTGAATACTGCAAAAAAAAAAAAAATAAATAAATCAAAGTAAATTTTCTTAAAATATGTCAATTTTTTTCTTTAACTGAGCTTAAGTGAGACGCTTTGCCAATGTTGATCATGGCTTCGAATCATTTAGTGCAGGTTCAGCAGAATCTGAAACAGCTTCTTCCCCACCACCATCAGACACCTGAACTGTTGAAAAAACTAAATCAGACTCTGCATCAACCTAACAACACCAAACCAAAACACTGCATAATTGCACCATATATATTTTAATGCTCTTAACTTCCATATCACTGCGCTTATTGGCACCATGTTTTTTTTCTCCCACACTGTTTACATTTGATCACTGCTGCACTCTAAGAAATGGAAATGTTATAAGGGCTGAACAAAACGAAATTTCGTTTTTTTTATACAATATGAAAAAAACTTGCATTGTCTCATTTCAAGTGCATAATATGTAATTATCTTATTTTAAGGGCAAAAAGACAAATTTCATTTGCTAATCATCTTATTTACCTGCTTAGATTAAAGAAAAACACATTTTAAGAATTTCTTTTTTTTTTTTTTTTTTTTTTTTTTTTTTTTGTAGTGAATTTAAATATATGGATGGAGCAAAACTTTCTTCAACTCAATAGCTCCAAAACTGAAGCCATCGTGGTTGGAACTCATCACTTGTTCTGGTACTAATATCCCGCTCTCATCAACAGTTAGTAATCTTGGTGTAAGAATGGACTCACAACTCACTTTTGAAGCTCACATAAATCATTTATGAAGGACCTCTTTCTTCCACCTCCGAAACATTTCCAAACTCCGTCCCATTCTCTCCCTCCCACACGCCGAAAAGCTGGTTCATGCCTTTGTCTCCTCCAGACTGGACTATTGCAAATCTCATTCTCATTGGGATCCCTAAAAAGAGTCTGCAGAGGCTTCAGTACATTCAAAACTCTGCAGCTAGGATCCTGATGAGAGTACGTAAACATGA
>NW_015150658.1:17742-19346 GCF_000732505.1 Cyprinodon variegatus
GATAGCTATATGGGACCATGGACGCGAGGGAACCGGAAGAGGTTGTAGCAGGCCTAAGGGAGGTTGATGTGAGGCTTTATTTCTTGCACAGGAGGAACAGGCCAACACATACTCCTTGACATCTCTGTGAAGAGTTGGCCACCAGAAGCATGTTGAAATTAAAGCGACGGTTCTACTGACCCCCGGATGGGCGGAGAACTTAGCAGCATGCATCCACTGTATTAGGCGAGACCTGACAGAAGATGGTACATAAGTTCGGTTAGCTGGACCGTTACCTGGGTCGGGTTCTGTAGCCAGGGCGGTGTTAATTAGATCGGTGATCTCCCAGGTAACCACTCCAACTGTACATGATGCGGGAAGGACAGGTTCTGGGGTCTCGGGTTGATCGACGGAGTATAGACGAGAGAGAGAATCGGGTTTGACATTCTTGGATCCGGGTCTGTAGGAGACAATGAGATTGAATCGTGAGAAGAAAATGGACCACCTAGATTGACGGGGATTCGCTTGTTTAGCTGACTGGATGTAAGCAAGGTTCTTGTGATCTGTCCAAACTAGAAGGGTGCTCAGCTCCTTCCAGCCAGTGTCTCCATTCCTCCAGCGCCAACTTGATGGCCAGCAGCTCACGGTCTCCAACATCGTAGTTTTGCTCTGCGGAGGAAAGTCTTCGAGAGAAAAAAGCACAAGGATGAATCTTTTGATCAGTGTAGAGTTTCTGAGATAACACTGCTCCAACACCAGAATCGGAAGCGTCTACTTCGAGGATGAATTGTTTGGATGGGTCAGGCTGGATTAACACGGGTGCTCTGGAAAACAATGATTTCAGTTTCTCAAATGCGGTTTGTGCCTCAGGGGTCCATTGAAAAGTTCGTTTGACTGAGGTTAACGAGGTTAGGGGAAGAGCTGTCTGGCTATAGTTCCTGATGAATCGGCGATAAAAATTGGCAAAACCCAGGAATCTCTGCAGCTGCTTGCGGTTTTCAGGAACTGGCCATTCCAAAACAGCCTTTATTTTGTCCTCTGAAGGCTTAACCTGCCCGCCCTCGAGCACAAACCCCAAAAAGGTGACTGAAGGCTGATGAAACTCACATTTTTCAGCTTTGACGAACAGTTTGTTCGCCAGCAATCTTTGCAACACAAGGCGGACATGTTTCTTATGCTCAGATAGGTTCTTTGAATAAATGAGTATGTCATCAATGTAGACGAACACGAACACATTTAAAAAGTCTCTGAGAACATCATTCACAAGGGCTTGAAAACAGGCAGGGGCATTAGTTAAACCAAAGGGCATGACCAAATATTCGAACTGACCCAAGGGGGTTTTGAAAGCTGTTTTCCACTCATCTCCATCATGGATCCTAAGAAGATGATAAGCGTTCCTCAAGTCTAGTTTGGTGAAAACAGTTGCCCCTTGTACAGGTTCAAAAGCTGAGGCGAGTAGTGGAAGAGGGTACTTGTTTTTAATAGTTATTTGGTTCAGGCCTCTGTAATCAATACATGGTCTTAGGGAACCGTCCTTCTTGCCTTCGAAAAAGAACCCAGCACCCAACGGAGAAGAAGATGGGCGAATTATTCCAGCAGCTAAAGATTGTTTATGTAATTTTCCA
>NW_015150658.1:21491-24284 GCF_000732505.1 Cyprinodon variegatus
CTGAGCTTCACAGGAGAGAAACAGGTTTCCTGGAAGACAGAGACAAAAGTTAGAATCCAGTCTGGATTCCAAAAGTCAACAAAGGTTCTCAATGATACTAGGCTTAGGTGCTAACCAACTGGATCAACACTGCGGCGTTGAGGCAAGGTCTGAAGACAGCTTAAGTACTGTGGATCCTCTAATGATGGGATGAGCTCCAGCTGTGCAGGAGGCTCGACTCAGGAGGATCCACGGCAGACTCTGCTGGAGGAAGGTGGTACTTCTCCAGCTCCCAACAGTCCTTAACATTTTTTGCCCGCATTACTTTTGCACTGTACAGTAAGTAGTTTTAGAAATGGTACTTTCACACTTTTACTTGAGTAAAAAGCTTAAGGTGATACTCTAACTTCTACAAAAGTGCTTTTGAACAGGATTTTAAATAGGATTTCTACTTCTACTTGAGTAATAAACATGAATAAGTTTGACACTTCTGGTTTTTTTGTCTATACACCATTAAATCCTAATAAAATGGTCACGAATATTTCACAAAGGAAAGCATGAGAATTGAACTGAATTTTAAAATATAGATTATGCAAAATATCAAACTTTTTTGGGGTTTGTTCATGTAGATGAGTTAGTTTGGGGATTGAAGAAGATAGATGGACAGCTACTGAAACCTGGCAGGATTTCCATCAGAGCACAGANATCAATCCCAACCAAGCCTTCGCTAACAGAACTTCTCTCTCACAGACTCCAGTGAACCAGTCCCAGACCAGAACCAGTTCGACTGTTCATTTAATTCATGCTTGTGCAACAATAAACTTGTTAAAACTTTCCCTCTGAGTCATCAGTGTTCTGCATCTTGGGCCTCTCTGTTAACCCATCATGACAGGCGGGGCTTAGGGCCGGTGGGGGTCTTGTTTGCGGACCAACAGATCTCCTCCCTGTTTTTTTACAGATGACACATCCATTCCTCCCGTCAAACCTTTATCATCCCCGAGGGCAGTTTGCATTTAGTGTAAAGTAGCCGGGATGAGAATCAGCTCAGCCAAGTCCGAGGCCATGGTTCTAGAGTGAAAAAAGGCGGCCTGTCTTCTTCAGGTGGGAGTTCTTGGTCAGTGTCTACGAAAACTTTTGTAAGACAAAAACAGTGAAGAACAAGCAACAGGTTTATGATTTACTAATGCAGTTTGGGCACAAAGGAGCATATCTGTTGGATTACACCATCCAATAGATATGCCACTTTAGCTCTTAATACTGAAATTATAGACACTTTCATGGACTCATTATTACTTTAATATTTTGCCTCTTTAAGCAGGAAAATGCTTCATGCCAAAAGACAAAGCTGACTAAAAAATGACCAGAAAATGGTTTATTTAGAAGAGTTCATTCAGTCTCCAGATTCCACGGATGTCAATCCAGTCAAGCATACTGTATGTGGAACTAATATAATGTTTGGCAGGTGATCATAATGTAATTCTTAATCTGTGTATGCTTTCACTAACAACTGGCTTAATAAAAGCATCTATCTTTTCGGCTATCCATTTTCTATATCTGCTTAATCATTGTAGGGTCATAAAGGGCTGCACTGAACATCTATGCATGCATACTCTCATACCTAAAGCAATTTACAGCAGCCTATGGAACTAACATGAATATTTTAAAATAAGTACCGAGACGAATCCCACTCAAACATGGGTAGCCCATGCACACTGCACACAGAGGAGCCCCAGGGACCTGCATGCTCAGAAAAACAGCAATAATATCTGCAGTATTTATAAAAACTGTTATAATCAAGCATGTTTTACATTTATATTGGATTTTCAGAGATTTATTTTTTTTTTTTGACTGAATACTGATAAGCTCTCTAAACACAGTAACCATTGTCCACCATAAATAAGGGTACCTTGAAAGGGAATAAAAAAAAAAAACATGATAACATTTGTATTCTATATTAAATTTAATAAACAATCTATTTCTGGTCAAGTTATGTTTTGCAATTTTTAATTCACGTTTCTTTACAGCTAAAAATGTTTTAGGACTGCTTACATATTCTAATATTTAACTAGTCTGTCATCTGCTCACTCATGAATATTGATAATTTAGAGAGAAGAAGACAATGATAATATTAAGATTGGTTAATCCAGAATCCTCTGAGGTACTCACACATCCCCAACAGAATAAAACTAGTGATTTTTATAGTTCTAATATATATTTAAAAAATAAGAGAAAATGTACCTACTTACTTGCTTATAAAATATACCATTCTGTGCTAATTCTGTGGACATTTTATGAGCTGTATTGTGCTTCGTGTTTTCACATGTTTGTAGTAATGCGACTATTACAGACCTAAAATCCAATTTCCAAAAAAAGGGTTAATAGACAAAGGCGAGGGTTTTTTTCTAATACAGAAACCTTAGCCTGCTGGAAATTATCTCTGCAGTGTGTGCACTGCATAGCTGGAAGGAGTTTGAGCATTCATTCTTTGGCTCTATTGAGGAGCTGAGGAAGTGCAGTAATATTAACAGAAGCCTTCAGCTTGTTGGGTTTATTGTTTCTACTCTTTCATAAAAGTTATGAAAGGTGTTGGTTTGCCTACAATACTATGGATGGCTAAAAGGAGTTTTCGAAGCACCTTTATTAGTGTTGGGATCTGGAGATTCTCCACCTTCTCCAGCAGAGTGCGCTGTGGATCTCCTGGGCTGGAGCCCTCCAGCACAGCTGACGTTCATCAGCCCATCAGGAGACCTGCCTATATAATCAGCAGCCAGACCTTCCTTCAACGCCGCAGTGTTGACCAAGTTTGGTTAGCGA
>NW_015150658.1:27482-28941 GCF_000732505.1 Cyprinodon variegatus
TCATTCTTAGTGTTGTGTTTGTAGATGATGCCACTAAAAAAGAAAATATATAAATATTGTATTTTTACAATTTTGGTATAATTACTGATCTAAGTGGGTTGCTCTGTCGAGGAAAGGCACATTTTACATTTATATTATGTTTTAGAGTCTCTATACTCCAGTTCATGATGAATCACTTACTAAATTATTTGACTATTATTGAAATAATCAATTAATACGATTAATTTTTTCAGCCCCAGATAAAATACATGAAATGGGCTACACAGAGTAACTACAGCCCAGTTGTTCAACTTTTATACTGAAGTTAATATTTTAATGAATGTATTATTTTGCTTGATACAGAGAGAGCATAGTAGGTAAAAATATAAGAGTGGGGGGTTTAACTCTGCACAATTCTATATCTTTAAAAGAATATACTGTATTTACCTTCTCTCTTAGTCGTTCAAATTAAACCTTTTTTTTTAAAGTGCTAAACAGTCCTAATTCGACATTCATCAGAGCCGGTGATACTTCAAACATTGATAAACAGCATCTAATGAGTGTAGTGCTTATAACATTTTTATTAATAGAGCAAAATGATGCTTTTCTCTCTTAACAATGAATTCCTCTTATCAGTACGGATGCTCACATCAAGCATAAAAAAGGGCATGCATATTGCATAGCACCAATGACACCCGGCCAATAGTGTCCCTACCAAAGTTCAAATCAAACCTACGCCCTTGGTTTTGCCAGTTATGGTTAGCAATCCTGAGCCAACCTGCCTGTCTGATTCTCTGACTCCCTTGAAGCCTGAACCTAATCTGTTTTTGTCTTCTCTGCTTCTCAGGAAGAACCTGTCTGAAAACCTGAAACCTGGAAGAGTTTCTCAAGCGTGAAACTAAGCAGTCTGTTCTCAGAAGAACCCTGGAAATCCGAATCTGTCAGAAACCTGCCTGCCCGCTCTCAGAAAGAGCTGAGAGAGAAGCTCTGAACCTGCTCTGTAAGATTAACCACTCAGTCCTGCCTCTGCCTAGCCCTCTGCCTGCCTTCAGCCTCTGGACCCTCCTGGTTTCCCCCTTCTACTGCGCTGCTCAGTCTCTGATCAGGTATAGACCTGCAAATACACAACTTGCAAGTTCACTGAAAGACTGCTAACCAATCTGTCCCTCTCTGCAGTGAAACCAGTCGTGACCAGACCCGGACCCGAGTAATCCCAGAACCATTGTGCTTTTTTTGTGAACCATTTTCAAATAAACTTTGTGAACTTTTTCCCAGCCTCGGAGTGTTCTGCATGTGGGTTAGATCCCTGAAGACAAACATGACAGTATCTCTATTTTCCCACTCTGCAGAATCTGTTAGTTCAATCTTGCCTCGTCTGTTCCTCTTTGGCTGTGACACCATCCTGGAGAGAAATATCAGCTGTGCTGCTGACATCAACACCCTTATTTATAGATGTTGGAGATCGGCCTGTTTTCCAGTG
>NW_015150658.1:29677-40293 GCF_000732505.1 Cyprinodon variegatus
AGCAGATGGCCGCTCACACTGAGCCTGGTTCTGCTGGAGGTTTCTTCCTGTTAAAAGGGAGTTTTTCCTCTCCACTGTTGCTACAAGCATGCTTAGTGTGAGGGATTTCATCCCAGTCAATGCAATCAATGGTTTTCCTTAGATAGAAAACTCTGAATCAATTTGACTGTACAATCTGGTGAACTGTAAAGTGCCTTGAGATGACATGTGTTGTGAATTGGCGCTATAGAAATAAACTGAATTGAATTAAATGTTTGTTGTTTTTTTTTCTTGTTGTTTCTCTTGAAAAATCGTTGAAAAACTGGATTTAGAACAGAGAGTAAGTTACTACATGATTAACTTCAACTATTTATTGCCAAAACTACATAGGGTTGCTTTTTTCCTCTTAGAAAAAAATGAACTAATGTCATAGAGTACACAACAGCTCTTAATGGAAGGTCACCAAAAATAACAGCAATCTGATAAATGTTTTGACACTTCTGTTAAAATGCACTACTAACCAATCTCTGCAGCATTTGTTACTCTTCATGAAATCTTTACCATATAATAAAATATCTCAGAGTATCAAATGGGATTTTGCAGCAAAATCAAAGTGAAGCACAAAATGATGCATTCAGCATCTCCATAAACTTGAGCGTGGTATCTTGATATCCAAATAAAAATTTAAATTTACTTTAAGCTATAACAGTTTGGACCACCAAGCAACAATCAAGTCCATTTTATCCTCAGCCAAGGTGCCCATGACTATCTCCAGAGTGGTTTAAAAAAATTAACAATTATAGCCCTTTTAACTGATATTTCTGAGTGGTGGCTCTTGTAACTCTGAATACAGTGGCAGTGGAGTGCTTGTAAATCTCCCTCAACCTTATTTTTATTTATTTATTTTTCATTTAACCTTTTTTAACCAGGAAAAAAAAATCCCACTGAGATTAAAAACCTCTTTTTCAAGGGAGTCCTGGCCAAGAGGCAGCAACATTACATAAGAAACAGAGATACATTAAATTAAATGGCAGGTACATAACAAAAAACATATCAAAACAATTACAGATCATAGAGGCTGCTTCAAATTCTCTCACTTTAAACTTAAAAGCATTTAAAGATAAAAACTCAGTCAACTTCCAGTTTCTTTGTAAAAAAAAAAAATATACGCAAAAGGAGCTGCCTAGCAAAAGGCTTTCTTCCCTAGTTCTGTGCTTATGAAAAATAATTTGATTCAAATATTTTTAAGGCCACTGTCATGCTTCTGCAGCTTAAACCACAGCTTTTCCTTCCACAAAACTTTCCATTAAAGCTACAGTCTGTAGTTTTCAGCGACATCTAACGTCCAGACTGCAGACCGCAGCAACATGAACATCTCCCCCCCACCGCTTCTCCCCCCCAACAGTACGGCGAGCGTTACGGGACAAAATGTCTTCCACGACGTCCGCATCACCTACCTTCTCAAGTGATGAGGTTTGTTTACATGGATAATTTTACAGATAGTATTTCATTAGTCTGTGTAGGGTATAGATTTCATGTAGACTTAAACAACTTGCCGTAGTTACTTTCGAGCGTAATGGGCGATCTCGCAATCGCTAGTTTGTTGGCTCTGCGCTGCCGTAGCGCAAAGATGTCTGCCTCCATGGCTGCAAGACCCGCTCCTACTGTATGTAATTATAAATAACGAATTCTAAGGCAACGCAAATATTAAGGTTAAGAGGCTGAGCTCGTAGATGATGATAAAATAACATAGTTATGTATAATATATTACATTTCTGACTGTATATCCCTGTAATCATTACACACTGTAGCTTTAATTATTTTTGAATGAATCCCTTTGAGGACTGCTAGTCTATTTAGCAGTTACTAAATTCTGGATTGAGAAATTCTTAATTTCAAATTTGTTATCTATTTTTTGGCTTGTCCTTATATAATTGGACACCACCTTTGTTGGACAGCTGCTATATACACATTGTTCCTCATCATGGTAATGGCCATAACACAACATTAAATCCTGTTTGATTGGTATTGTGTTATTAAATCTTTGAGAAACCGTTCAGACATTCCCCGTTAGATGTTAGCTAATAACTTAAATGAAAAGTTTGGTAATTTATTAACAAAACGTTGCATAGATACATATTTATTTGCTTAATACATCAAAATACTAACAAAGAGAAATAAAATAGTTTCTGGAATTGTTGTGTTAGAAATAAAAATGTGGTAAAAAAAAACAAACTATAAACTATAGCTGGCTCTTATACATGTATGTGTGTGTTGTATGTGTGGTGGTGTGATTGCGTAACATGGAAATACATACACTGCTGACCTGGACTATCGAGTCCTCTGTGGATCCACGGGGTCGTAACAGCCTATTGCCTCACTCGCTTTCTGTGTTTTCTTTTTCTTTTCTGTTTTTTTTGTGAGTGGGTGTTGTTTCTTTGGGGAGGGGGCATGCAGTACGCGCTCTCCCATGAAACCAAACTTAAATCTTACCGGCAGATCTAAATGCTAGAGGCTGAATTATCTACATATATAGCCTATATATAAAAAAAGTGCAGCGCATCATCTGGTTTCTTTGCGGGAGGAGACGGAGACACCTTACAGCCGACTGCGGTTCGCAGTATTATGCCACTTACTGTGAGATTTACCAAGTTCTTCGGACACTTTTCCAGCTGGACAGCAGTGCCCAAACAGGAGCATCCGCTAAAGCAACCCTCGGTGCAGAGAATACTGGTGAAACATCTGCAGAAGCTGATACTCCGAATGAGATTGATCCTCATCCTCCCAACTGTTTGCAGCGGGCGTGCGTAAATGTCGGCCAGTTTGCTGCGTTTTTCCTGCACCCCGTTTGTAATTATCGACAGTTAAGAGGGCTTCTACTTAAAAAGGAAAAGACCGACATGGTAAGCATAACAATTGTTGTATTTTTTTTTTTTTTTTTTCATCAAATCTATGGACCCTATCTTTGCTATTACGCACGGTTCTAGCGGCGCAGAAAAACAGATTTAACGAGAGTTCAGTCTAATCGGATTTTACTGGTAATATGTTAAAGTAAAACTACAAGAAATAGCCTGACTAGAAAGCAACAACAGCTTAGTAGACATATAGCTCTAGAATAATGCTTGGACAGGAAACAATGAGGTCAATATGACATTATTACTAGGTGCCAAAATGTTCCTTATACTGACCATGAAGGATGAGGATGTTTTGCTAAAGCCAATATATGCATCAGGAAGTGGATAAAAACATTAGAACAATTTGTAGAAAAAGGTCCTTAAGGTTTCAGGAGTACCTGACTGTACCAAAATTGGTTTAAAAGGTGTGGGAAGATTGCACAGCTTTTCAATAAGACTAACCATGTCAAATTACAGCTGGACAAGTAAATGTGCGCAACTTTTTACATAACTTCTAAATTATTCTTAATCCACTTCTGCCATTTTGTTCTCTGTGTTATAATAAAGTAATTTGAAAAAGATTCGTTGGTGTAGCTTTTCCTAACAGGTACCAATATTAAATTACATGGCAAGTTTGATTTAAATGATTATATTTGATTTATTGAAGTATTATTATTACACATATTGATCAGCTGAGGCTCAGAGGGAAGAAAAGGTTTGCAATTAGAAAGTTGTGGGTTTTATTCCAGCCACACCTTGAGGCATATTGATGTGCAATTGGGCAAGGAAGAGAACCCTAAGTTTGCTATTGATCTGTGTATCAATGTTTGATAGTGTAAACATGGTGAGTGGAGCTGAATGAGTGAAACTCTGCCTAAAAGTACTTTAAGTAGATGGTTACTTGAGAAGCATTACACAATTTCTTTGCAGGTTATATGATCCAATTGAAAGGGTGTGATCCTACAGAAAATAAGGAATTATAGAATTTGGTGGTTGTGTTTAATGCATCGAAACATGTTTTCATAACCTTTACTTTGTTTTGATAAAATTTGATAAAATTATCATGAACTGCCAGTTCATGATATTTTTAGAGCAGCTTTGTTGTTAGGATCAGACCAGATCCAGATAAGGTGGCCATCTGTAGCCCATTTATTGGTTTTTCTCTAATATCTGTGCTTCAGCAGAGAAGCCAGTGGTAGATTGATGACAAACACAGTACATTTGCAGGATATGTTTATTTAACACATGCAGGAGAAGAAAATTGAGATTTTGAAATCAGCAACTGTGAGTCTGATAGACAGCATTTTCTGGGTATCTGTAAAGCATCTTAATTGAGTTTGGCGATTTATACATTTAATTGGTTTATTTATGATTTACTATTTTGGTAAAAGAACTGCAATAGTCAGCAATCCTCTAGCTGCTGGATTTTTTTTTATGACAGTCGTTATTTACAGTGCATCAAGAATAGTTTTTTCTGCATTAGCTGCTGGGATAGTAGCATCTAGTCCATTTCAAGCTGGGGGGAAAAATGGATGTGTCGTCTCTGCTCCTAAGCTTTTCAGAAACCCACACTGGTAACTCTTCTCACAGCGAGTGCTGCATTTTTGCTTTAAGTAGCTAGCTGATGCCAAAGATATCAACCAAACTGAATGAGCACTTTGATGGAGAGCATCTTTCAGCAAGAAATGTTTCACCATTTGGCTATATGAGTTGCACACATCTGGATTTCTTTCTCCCTTCTTCATCCTTGCTGTCCGTTCTCACTAAGCTGCTACATGCTCTTTTAGAAGCAGAGCATACACACACATTTACTATCAGGGTTGGATAAGGAATTGAATTAGTGGTTCATTTAAAAAATTTACATTTTGATAAATGAGACAAAAGAAGAAAAAAACATAATCATTTGAATATGCTATTGCTGAATAGGTCATTTTCTCATGGTGCAGGGTTCTCCCTTATTATCAGGCATGACACAGCATATCACAAAGAAGACTCATTAGTAACTCCTTATGCAAATTATATAATTCAGTTTTAATAATTAATGGGAACATATAGTTAGTGCGTAATTGTTTTGACTGTCTGCCATGAGAGCATGGAGAAAACAACCTTTAAAGTATCTATTTGTGGGGAAGAAAGCAATCTGAAAAGGGAGGAGAGTAGACATTGATTTGCAGCTCATTCTTGCTTCAAGCTAGATTATTATTTCACCTGCAGAATATTAAGCTAATACTAAGAATTTTGATCCTTGCAGAGGCAGTGACTTCAATATCAGAGAAATAGCAAGGTAATAGGATTCTGCTTGTATAGCAATAACAGAAACAAACATAGATGCAACAATCTGCACTGACAGAAGAAAGGCAAATGTGTGAGATCCAAAAAACATAGCAAAGTCTTAAAAAAACAACAACAATATACCGGTATAGAACATTTTAACACAGCTTTTTTAATTTTAAGGGATGGTAGGAGGAGATGTCAGGTTTTTGCTGGAGTTATCCAGGTTTGCTAAAGTTTAATTGGTAGTCTAGTTAGACTAGATGGATTTGTACCATTTTGAATTTAACAGTCATATTAACAATTAGTGGGACATAGATCAGCTGGAAAAACTTGAGCTGAGGTGTTGGAAATGACAATCTGACTGATTTTACATACTGAAAATCTCATTGCGAATTGTGATTCAATTTAAGGGAAGGAGTTCAAATATCTTTGTTTTAAAGGTATAATTGGAAAGAGTTAGAACTTGATAGAAATTGCAGAAATAGACACACTACTCCTGTCTGGTGTGATCAGTAGGGACCAAGGGCTATCCTTTCTTACCTGAAGAGATGTATAATGTATAACGTATAGAGCTGAAGAGGGAGTATCCCTTGGGAAGCAGGATATCTGGCTTTTCCTCCTGTATCTGTCTTCTACACAATTTGATTAGCATAAGTCAAAAAGAATGTTCTTCGGTTGCCCATAAGAGAGGTTATCTCATAATAATAAATAAATGCCTATAAAGCTTTTGAAATCTGTTTTATGCTACAATTGCTATATGCTGCATTTGAGGAGTCATTCTTCGATCCCTCAGGAAAACTTTCATAAAAAGTTGATGAGCATCACAGTAGCCTCAACTCTAAATTTAGCCCTCAGTTGTAGGTGAACAGCTGAGTTTTATCCTGGGGAGTTGCCCTCCTGTGTTGAGCCAGGACAGGAATCAGCTGTTCACCTACACCTGAAGGCTAAAGAACACTAATTTGAGGACGACAACATCCAAATTCTACCCAAGGAAGACAGATGGTTTGAGAGAGGGGTTAAGGAAGTAATCTTTGTTAACCTTGAATAAAACATCTCTTAACAGAAGAGGTGGCCTTAGATATCACCTGTACTGTACCTACAAAGCACTTTTAGGAACTATTCCCAGAAGATTTACCTCTCACTTGCCCTCAACTGACTTAGACTTCAAAGAGGCATTGGACCTAAACCACTCTGATGAGGGAGTGAACAACCTATCAGAACTCCCTCTTAATGACCATTAACACCCCCAGGTTACCTCCATGGCCAATGCAATGGGAGGGATTAGAGCCATGTTTTGTTTTTCCCCTTATTCGTTTGTTACACCTACAGTATATTAATCTCAGTGTTCCCAATCGCCACTTAGAACTAAAGAAGCCACTTGAATGAGAGGAGAAATATCTTCTACAAAACTTCACGTCCATTTGCCAAAATTGAACTTTTCAAGCTTGACAATGACCTAGATGACAGAGAATCTTCACAGATATGTTACCGCGCTCATGGTCTAAGTGTTAGGTTAGAAAAGACCTGCTCTGTGAGCAGATTGTCACAAGCAATGTCCACAGATTTTTTCTGATTAACAGCATAAGTAAGCTAGTCTTGCTTCAGGCTCTCTTGGAGCCTCGAGTCAGTTCTATCTCCTAGATATGGTGCTTTACTTAGTTTATATTGACCTTTCTCGGTATTAGATTTTAAAAAGTCTATTTTTTATCAGTCTTGATTAATTGTTTTTGAATTCATCTTTTTAACAGCTGATAAAATCAAGACGTTCAGTTTCCATTAATTAATTCTGCACTGCAGAAGTGAAAAATATGTCACTGCTTTCACAGCTAGCCTGCTGTTACAGTCACTTGTAGGAATCTTGAATAACTCTAGATGAACATTGAACAGCCTTCCAGTGATATTATAGCCACATTCTCCATGTGTAGCAAGTTAGATATGAATAACCCAGTCTGTGTAAAGTACTGCATATTTGTCTCAATGCATAACTGGAATTTCATGGGTGTTAAATTTATAGGTATGTTGAGCGAGCTTTGAGAACAAGAAGCAGATCTGTTGCTGAGTATCAGCTTTGTTGCAGGATTTACTATTTGTCATTACTTAAGATAAACTGCAGTTCTGACATGTAGCCTCTGCAGAATACTGTGGAAGATATAATGCAGTAAACATAACAAATATCTGAAGTTATTTAATGCTCAGTTTGTGGAACTTTGTCCTGCAGTCCAAGGTTTGCAGGACTATGCAGCATGTTATTTGGCTGACTGCAGCTTCACTGCTGAGAAGATCATGGTATAGGATCTGTAAGGTTAAGTTAAAGGTCATGGCTACAACTTTTTTATAGAAAAGTATAATTTTTCCAAAAATAAAACATCTACTCAACATACTAAATGGTGCATAAAAATACTAATGTATTGTATAAAATATATAGTTATGAATAATTGAATATTTCATTTTGACAGGTCCAAAATATATAAATATATACTCCTATATATGAAGCCAAAATGGACATAAAAGAATTTTGGACTAATAGGAAGAGTACTCAACTGTCACTTGAGACGGAACTAAGGCATTGCCAGATCCTAGTAGCTGTGTGATAGAGCTGTTAAAGGACCAAAGATTAGCATTATATTACATTACATTAGTTGACATTATAGAATAAGAGTGGGTGGGCACGAGTGTATCGCTTACTGAACTCATTTAAACTGTCAAGCTTTCAAATAAAATCATTCATGAGAATTTTGCAACTTGCAATATGCATAGGGTGTTTTTTCCAGTACCAGGGATGTGTTGATGATCCTGTAGATGGTAAACATGTAAAGACCCAAGAGAAGCACTGAAAGAGTTCTCTTTAGCTCACTCAGCTGCTGACCAGTTAGGGAGGTAAAAAAAACGACATCTGATAAAAAAATATATGTATATTACTTATCTGACTGAGATTTGAGGCCTGTTTTAACACAAACTGAAACTCTGGTCAAAAAGCAGTTTTGGGGGTAAATTTAAAGTTTGAAATCAAAAACCTGCTTCAGCCGGCGTTTTAAAGTTTTCATTTCTAATAAAAAATGTTTAAATTGTCTTGGTTGAAAAAAAAGAAGAAACAACAAAACAATATATATTTTGTGACAATGTGTCACAGTAGCTGTATATCTCTACTCGTCATCTTCTGCTTCATACAGGTCTGGGACATTGGGACAGCAGTCTCAGCAAAGACTCCCAGACTTCCCTCACCCCAGACACCTCCTCCAGCTCTGCTGGGGGAAGCCCAAGGCGCTCCCAGGCCAGCCAAGAGACATAGTACCTGCAGCATGTCCTGGGTCGTCCCCTAGGCTTCTTCTCGGTGGGACATGCCTAGAACACCTCCTAAGGGAGGCATCAGGGAGTATCCGAAAAAGATGTCCGAGCCGAGTCTACTCCGAGCCTCTCCCGAACGACAGGGATCCTCACCCTATCTCTAAGGTAGAGCCCAGCCACTCTGTGGAGAAGGCTCATTTTGGTCGCTTGTATCCGGAATCTCGTTCTTTGGGTCATGATCCTGATTTTATGACCATAGGTGAGGGTAGGAACGCAGACTGACCAGAAAATCAGGGGCTTCACCAGCCACACGGATCCATATATCGATCTCCCACTCCATTCTCCCCCTCACTTGTGAACAGGACCCCAGATACTTGAACTCCTGCACTTGAGGCAGAAACTCTCCTGCAACCTGAAGGTGCCAAGCCACCTTTTTCTAGTCAAGAACCATGGCCTTGGACTTTGAGGAGCTTTTTCTTATTCCAGCCGCCTCACACACAGGTCCAAGCCAACCCAGTGTATGATATAGGTCTTGGCAGGAGGAGGCCAGCAGAACCATGTCATCTGCAAAAAGCAGGGACGAACTCTGCTGGTCCCCAAAACAGACCCCTCGGCCCCTTTGCTGTGCCTAAAAGTTCTGTCCATAGAGGTTATGAACAGCATCAGTGACCAAGGGCAGCCCTGTTAGTCCAACATGCACCAGGAACAAGCCTGACTTAATGCCGGCGATGCAGACCAAACTCTTGCTCCGCTTGCACAGAGACTGAATAGCCCCTAGTAAAGGGCCCCTGACTCTGTATTCCTGAAGCACCACATGGGTCATGATTCTACAGAGTCCTACAGGTCCAAAAACCACATGTGGACTGGTTGGGCTAATTCCCAAGCATCCTTGTGAATCCTGCAGAGTGTAGAGCTTATCCACTGCTCCATGGCTGGGAAGAAAACCATACTTCTGCTCCTTAAGCTGAAGTTTGACAGTTAGCTGGACTCTCCTCTCCTGCACCCTGGCATAGGCCATCCCGGTGAGGCTGTTAAGTGTAATCCCCCTCGTCTGTTCCTGTTTGGCTGTGACGTCAACCTGGAAAGAAACATCAGCTGTGCTGCTTCCATCAACACCCTTGTTTATAGATGTTGGAGATCGGCCTGTTTTCCAGTGTGGTCCTGTGACTGGGTGGATGTGCTCTCTCCGTCCTCTGGCATGGGAACTGGCTCGGAGCTCGTCTGCCTGGCTGTGTGTTTCCTGGACGGGGCCGCCTTTTACAGCTGCTTTTTGTGTCTCTGCTTCCGTCTCCTTGAACCCCAGTCGGCCTCAACAGATGGCCGCTCACACTGAGCCTGGTTCTGCTGAAGGTTTCTTCCTGTTAAAAGGGAGTTTTTCCTCTTCACTGTCGCTACAAGCATGCTTAGTGTGAGGGATTGTATTTGAGTCAATGAGTCAATGCAATCAACTGGTTTTCCTTAAATAGAAAACTTTGTATCAATTTGACTGTATAATTTGTTGAACTGTAAAGTGCTTTGAGATGACATGTGTTGTGAATTTGGCGCTATATAAATAAACTGAATTGAATTGAATTAAAAATTGAATAGTTGGAACACACCCTCAGGATCCCATTCTCATGGATGGAAACCACCAACCCAGTCTGCCAGTTCTGGGGCAATCACACCAATCGCCAGTGTTGGGCAAGCTACTTGTCCAGTGTAGTGAGCTAAGCTACCAGTTACTCAGCAATAAATGAAGCTTCACTACACCAAAGCTACCACCTAAAGAATTATAGCAAGCTAAGTTACACTAATGTGTTAAAAGTAGCTTAACTACATCAGAAGCTACTTAACGTTGTACCAACCTAATATCAATTCAAAATGAGTCGGAAACACTGGTTAAAACATTTATTAAAGATCAGCCAATGACATATCACAGTGTAAACATTGCTTTATGATCAGCATATTAAAACAAAAACTGAAGTAATTACTAGTAGACAAACTAGTAAACAATCTGCTGTTATTAGAACCAAATTAAAGGTACTGTGTAGTGAGCATCGAGACATGGCTATGAGTTTGCATTCAATGGACATCTCTAGGGAAAACAAAACCCTACAAAAGGCACCATATAATTTCATATGTCTCACCATATAATTTAATTTCTACCTACATATTTATTCATTGTATTTTTGGGGGCAATTAATT
>NW_015150658.1:42709-47526 GCF_000732505.1 Cyprinodon variegatus
GCGACGCTACGGTCAAGCTACTGGAACATGTAGTTAAACTAATAGATTCACTACATGTAGCGGCGCTACTGCCCATCACTGCCAATCGCAGTGCAATGTTGAAGAGGTGTGTCAGCCAGGGATGCTTCGCAACATCCAGAGCTCTGAGGTACTCAGCGTGGATCTCATTCGACTTGAAGCCTTGCCACTGTGGAGTTTTAGACCACCTCTCTAAATTTCAGCCTAGTTAATGAACAAATCCAGCATCTCATCTTCCAACTCAGAAGGCATGTCAGCTGGATTAAGGAGATCCTCAAAGTTAAAATATTTTTTTCCTTTAAAGAGCTGCTGCCTTAATGGTCATGTCTGTTTAGAAGATTTGGGAAATTTGTGTAAACCACCATCAAGCTTTTAAAATACACCATGGTTAGAATTACAAATGTCTTTGCTTCCTGTTCAGTAACCAAAGTGAGAAAAATATGTGGCCTTTGCTGCATATTATCAAATTTTTTGGGCTTTCACTGTTATTAGAAGCTAGCAACCTTGTGCTCTCTGGCTGGTGTAGATAACACCTAGTGACCGAAATACTGAAAAAGAAGCAGAATCGTAATGGACTCACCTGTTCCCATCTGGTTTATGCCCTGGGGCTCAGTGCCACTATCATGAAATGTCAAATTTTAGGGCTGCAAAGTTTTTGTGTTTCTTGTACAGAGACTTTTTATACATTGCACAAAGACATAAAGGACTTATCAACTGCAGTGCAGGTTTTATCTGTGGCTTAGAGCCTTAAACATGCAAAAATGCGGCAATGTAGATGAGCTAGTAGATAACCTTCAGTTTAAAGTCTCAGACATCATTAACTGCATTGCTCCAATTAGAGTGAAAGTCTTTTCCGGAGAGAAAAAATGTCCTTGGAGAAGTGCTCCAGCAGTTAGAAGTTAAAAAAGGGAGTGTCGAAAAGCTGAACGCAGGTGGAGAAAGACGAAACTCCAGGTTCACTATGACATCTATAAAGAGAGACTTTACAGATATAACTTACAACTGAAAAATGCAAGAGAATCTTTCTTCTCCAAAATCATTAACAAGAACATTAATAATACCTGTGCGTTATTTGCCACAGTTGACAGGTTAACAAATCCTCCTGTGCCCGTGGCTTCTGAACTCCACTCCACCAGGGCCTGCAATGAATTTGCTAATTTCTTTACTGAGAAAATGCTAAAGATCAGAGGATCAGTTTATACATCCATATCAGTACCAAAGTTGTCTCCAACTGTAATTGATATTTACCAAATGTCCCAATTCAGCCAAATAAACTACAAAAGCTTAGAGGAAATAATTCAGCAGCTAAGTTCCTCCTCCTGCTGCCTTGATGTTCTACCCACAGCTTTCTTTAAGAAAGTTTTGCCTGTCGTAGCGTCTGATTTTACCCAGATAATAAACACGTACCTTCTATCAGGTGTTTTCCCGCAGTCCCTAAAAACAGCAAATATCAAACCACTGCTGAAAAAGAACAATTTAGACAAACTACTATTCCAGAACTACAGGCCCATCTCAAACCTCCGCTTTATCAGTAAGATTATTGAAAAAGCTGTGTTTCAACAATTAAACACTTTCTTAAGTATGACCAGCCGCTTTGACGTGACCCAGTCAGGTTTCCGTGCTCCCCACAGTACAGAGACCGCCGTTATCAAGGTTTTTAATGACATCCGTATAAATATAGACTGCGGAAGAACCACAGTGCTGGTACTATTGGACCTCAGTGAAGCATTTGATACTGTCGATCACTCCATACTGTTAGGGAGCCTGGAAAACTGGGTCAGCCTCTCTGGTACAGCTCTCAACTGGTTTAAATCCTACTTAAAGGGCAGGGACTTTTTTGTATCAGTAGGCAACTTTACATCAGAGATGACAAAAATCACATGTGGGGTTCCCCAAGGGTCCATCCTGGGTCCCCTCCTATTCAATATCTACATGCTCCCTCTTGCTGGGTTAATAAAAACCAACATCAGCTTCCATAAATATGCAGACGACACACAGCTTTACATTACCATGTCACCAGGTGATTATGAAGGAAATTGAAGCACTGAGGAAATGCTTAGAAGAAATCAATGCCTGGATGTGCCATAATTTTCTTCAACTGAATAAAAACAAAACTGAAGTAATAATCTTTGGACCAATAGAGGAGAGATCTAAAGTTAGCACACAGCTTCAGTCGCTTCAGCCAGTAACCACTGATCAGGCCCGAAATCTAGGTGTAGTGCTGGATTCAGACTTGAACCTCCAAAAGCATTTAAAGACAATTACAAGGTCGGCTTTCTATCACCTGAAGAACATTTCCAGGATTACAGTACTAATGTCTCAGCATGATCAGGAAAAACTAATCCATGCGTTTATTTTTAGTCGAATTGATTACTGCAACGGTGTTTTCACAGGTCTGCCTAAAAAGTGGATCAGACAGCTGCAGCTGATCCAGAACGCTGCTGCCCGTGTCCTCACTAAGACTAAGAAAGTAGAGCACATCACCCCAGTTCTAAAGTCTTTACACTGGCTCCCTGTATCTCAGAGAATAGATTTTAAAATACTTCTGTTAGTCTATAAATCCCCGAATGGCTTAGCACCTATATACATCACAGACTTGCTATCAGTGTATCATCCCTCCAGACCACTGAGGTCTTCTGGCTCCAGCCTGCTCTGCATACCTAGAACCAGAACTAAACATGGAGAAGCAGCACTTAGTTCCTATGCTCCACTCTGAAACAAACCTCAAGAAAATTGTAAAAGTGTGGAAAGCCTGAGTTCGTTTAAATCAAGACTAAAAACGCATTTGTTTAGGATTGCTTAAACTGTTCTCGTTAAACAGTTCAACTGAAACATCATTAGTTCAATTTTTTTTCCTTTGGACTCCAACTGTTTTTAATATTCTTTTTTGTTTCTGCATTTTTTATTTTATTTTTTTCCTACTTGCTTTGGATCTGTTTTTTTCCTATATTTTAATCATGTAAAGCACTTTGCATTTTCTTTTTACTGAATTGTGCTATACAAATACATTTGTCTTGCCTTTCAATGGGCATAACTAACTTTTCTTTTTATTACTATTCTTTTTTCTGAAAAGCAAATGATTTTACAATAGAAATTATCATCCGGGCACTTGAAAATGAGGCAAACATGAGAGGCACATTAAATTAAGTAGAAAAAAAATATATATAAATAAAAAAAAAGAATGCTTGTGTTCTTTAAGTGCTTCCTAAATATAAAACAGTACATTTTTGCATTCCACAGAATAAATTGCTAAAAGTTTAACCCTTCATACTACAAACTATATGTTATTCATAATTTGAACTAATCAGAAGGACTGAAATAAATAAAAATAAGTTTTTACTATGTATGTATTTACAGTAAGTGTTTGAAATTTCAAAATTTCAAATTTTAACTGAAAATTTTGCATTATTTATTCACATTTAATTGCATTAATTTAGTGATAAAAAAAAAGAATCAAACTTGGTTTAGCAAGAACATCTCCACTATATTTTCATATGCTGTTACAAGTTGAATAATAAGGAAATATTATGTTATTAATGACATAGTGTGTAGTCTTATCCTCAGTTTCCATCTCATTAGGCCTTTAAAACATGATTTTGGAATTAAATTAGCAGTAAATTAGCTTTAGATTTGCTGCTTGTCTGTGATTTAGGCACAGGGCTATAAAGTGAAATTTCCACTGGGTTGAACTGAGCCTTGTTTGTGACAGGAGGTTTACTTGGTGGATCAATGTTCAACCTCATAATCTGTTCTGTGTTTTAAATTTTTTTCCCCCTCCGCTGAAGCTATAAAACAGTATCTGGTTTTATTTGGATGATGCTTCCTGTGTGCATCCAATTACAAATCAATTCATCCTAATGGTTTTATTTTTTCACCACTTGCACCTGTTTTTATGACATTACCATTCTGACTTTTCATGGCATTCTACTCAGATTTTGTTGTTTCATGTTAGAGCTTTGCCCCACCTAGGATTTTTTGGTGCATGGTCTCTTATTTTTTTTGTCTGTTTGGTAGTGCCTAAGCTGTTTTAAAGTAATTACGGGGTTATGTGTCAGTATTTTTTCCTAATCAGAATGTCTGTCATCTTGTGAGTTATATCTATTTGTTTCTGCATAGAGCAAGTTATAGTGTAACAAAGCAAAGGGTTTTTTCCCCCCACTAATAAAGGCTTTGACCCCATGAGGTAAGTAAAAACCACATATGAAGATATGAAAGACTCTATATTATATCCTACCAGTAATTTTACACTTTATTGATGAATATGAAAGAACTTTAATTTAAAATGACCCAGCTGATCCAGTAACCTACCAAAGTATTTTGGACATCTGTTCATAACGCCTCCTGGGCCTCTTCTTGATGGTTTCTCAGGACATATCCCACAGTAGGGAGACCTATAGGCAGTCACACAGAGACAATTAAGCCGGGCGTACACTGTGCGATTTTCCAGTCGTGCGAAAATCTTTCGAACGGGCCTGATTGTGCGTCGTGAATCGTGTAGTGTACAGGGGGTTACAAGAGGCGATCAGCCTCTCACTACGACCTCACGAGTCCTGATTGGGAGGTCATCATGTTTGATTTTCTCCTGACTGTTGTGGGCAATTCGCTCAGTGAGCATGCGCAAACAAGGATTCTTATTTTTCTTCTTCCTCTCAGATGTAAACACAGAAGCATGACAGGGATGCAATGAGTGAAATGCAGTTCTGTCTGAAATTGACACACCATAGTAGTAGTAACTAGTGTTGCGCCGATGCCATTTTTTGGCCCCGATACCGATACCCGATACCTGGCTGTGCAGTATC
>NW_015150658.1:48801-50147 GCF_000732505.1 Cyprinodon variegatus
CAGCCTGTATTAGAGACGGGCGATTATTTACATCCTCTGACAGCGAGACCAGCCATTATTAGAGACCCGGCCGCTATTGGAATACAGGCCAATATTAGAGAATTTACGGTATATAGTAAATGTCTCTTCTTAAATAGTGCTTTATCAGGTTTGAGGACCTTAAAGTGGCAGGGTTTATGTTGTGAAGATGTCAAAAATAATCTTCCGATTGGATTGTTTTAACATAATTTGGTGCTGCAGGTTTAGTCCTTCTTCTGTGTTTGTTCACAAAGCCAATTATCTGTGCTAGCTTTTAAGCTTTGCGGATTAAACTTTACCTTCTCATCCAGATTCTATCAAAAAATAAAACTCTGGTAGTGGTGGTAATACTACATTTTCTCTGGAAGCAGGATCAAACCATGATCTGCTTAAGGCCCCATACAGCCCTGCTTTTGGATCTCCCACAGCCTGATTAGGAATATAACGAAGGCTTGAAATTGTTTGAAGAGGAAGGAAAACCCCAGGATTTATCCCTCATTATGAGCTGCGTTCGCATACATATGAACTTGGTAAATAGCTTGTACTTATGTAGCACCTTTTTAAGTCAGGGAACTTCAAAGCAAAGTAATTTATTTTTTTAATACATTTCAGTGGCAAGACAATTCAAACTGCTGTACCATATATTTAAAAAAAGAAAGGTAAACTGCTGTGATATAGAGGAAACACATATAATTTAAGTGAAAACAATTATAATATGTATACATTGAAAGAAAGATAAAATGTATGATGATCAATAATGACTCAATAATGTAACTCTAAACATATACCTTTTTCAGGCAGTTAACACTAAACTCAAGTCATTAATCGATTCACTCATACATAACACACTGATGGTGATGGTTTAAGCTCCATTGTTGAAGTTCTCATAAACAGACACCCCCATACACCTCAATTGCCCACTTTCATCAGGGTGAAGTGTCTTGCCCAAGCACAAAAACTGAGAAGAACATGCTGTTGTTTGAACCGACGTCCCTCCGTTTGAAGGAAGAACTCCTGCTTCCTACGCCACTGTCAACTAGATGCTAAATCCTTTGCTAATGCATAAGATGTATCCGTTTGCTTCAGGACAATTAATTGCATTCCAACTGATATAAAATACAAAGGAAAAGTCTAAATTAGGGCTGCAACAACGAATTGATAAAAATCGACTTTTAAAAGCGTTGGCAACGAATTTAATCATCGATTAGTTGTGTCGCGCGATTAATACGTCATCCGCCGCCGCCGTCATCCCGGGGAAGAAAAACAAATATGGCGCCGCAGTTGCAGTGTTGCCAACTCAGCGACTTTTCAGACCACTCCAGCGACTA
>NW_015150658.1:50969-52308 GCF_000732505.1 Cyprinodon variegatus
GCACCAGTACAGTTAATGAGCAACCTGTACTTGTGTGCTTGTTTGTTCTGTCTAAAATGTTTATTTTGGAATAAAGAAGTTAATATAAAAAATATTTTTTGTCCGATTTATCGATTAATCGAAAAAATAATCGTTAGTTGCAGCCCTAGTCTAAATCACAGTCACTGTGATTTTTATTTTATTTTTTTTGTGATAGTAGGAAACTTTGTTTCTCACTCAAGCCCTTTAGGTGTCAATAAAACATTTAAACTGGGTTTGCCATAACAATGAGAAAAACAAAGAGATGCTGCTAGTGGCTAATCCATTCATGGGACCTAAAAGTAAATCCAACAGCAACGTCTCATGAAAATGGTGTAGAAAGAAAGCATTCAAGGCCATTAAAATAATGAAACCCTGAAGCCAAGCACATATATAATTATTAGGGGTGTAAATAACATCCATCATGGCGATTCGTTTCAGTATCAGTATATGACCCAACGGTGCGATTATTTTCGATACTCAAGAATACATCACTATATGATTTGATTCGTTTAATTGATTGTTTTTTTTTTTTTTTTTTTACACCTTACACAATGTTTCGAATTTAAAATAAATCAATGAAAGCTGTAATGTCATTATGCATTATTTTCTGAGAAACAACAGCAAATAACAGAAGTAGAAAAGTTGCACTCCACCTATTCCTATTAAAACCTCATTCACTGAAAAATAATAATACCCCTGGGTTATAGATTCTGAAAGGCCTTGCATCAAAAAATACTGCAAAAAATCTGTGCAATTCAATACCTCGGCTCCAGACGTCGCCCCCTCCACAGATGCTCCGCTGCACCTCTCCCAAATTTTAGCTGACCGCAGACAGTGCCGCAGACTAGAGACTGGCATTTTTTCGGGAATCCCATGGGTGACGGGATTCCCGTGGGATTCCCGTGGGATGGGAGTCAGTATTAGTAACGATCACGTGATTGGGACGGTACAGGATTAAACATTTACGGGAGCAGACGGGAGCGGGAGCAAACCAATAGTAACTAAAAAAAAACTAGGATCGATGCCAAAAAATAAAATAAAATAGAAAGAAAAAAATCCAGCACTGGTGCCGCCGTTTTGTAGTTTTTTTCCTTGAAGCCTACACTATAATGCGAGTCTAAAAAACTACACGACCCAAAAACCAACAGTGCTTCCGCTCTGAGTCTTTCACCCGCGCTCAAAGACAACAAGAATGGAAGTGAAGCAGGAGCGGGACTCATTCTGAATGGGAGCGGGATAGGAGTGGGAGTAATTTCACCAGGAGTGGGACGGGACAGGATTTAGATTTCTACTCTGGCCCGGGATCGGGACGGGACAC
>NW_015150658.1:56791-58967 GCF_000732505.1 Cyprinodon variegatus
CATTCTGAATGGGAGCGGGATAGGAGTGGGAGTAATTTCACCAGGAGTGGGACGGGACAGGAGTGAAAATCCACTCCCGTGTCAGTCTCTACCGCAGACAGGAGGCCGGCTTGTTTTGTTTTTATGTCCGAAATGTCGGAAAACATCTTGTGAAGTTTGACATGCTAGAAGAGCGAGGTGCGCGAGAACCCTGGGACCCTTTTTCCACCTGGATCTCCGCTCTTTTTGGACCTCATGTCCCTCCGTTGTCGGACTAAACTCGCCCCCACTTCCTCACCGCCTCGACTGTATCTAGACCCACAGCGTATAGCGCCACCACAGCACGGGAGGGAGAATTACGTCCAGGAGCAAATGGATAAAAATAGACCGGAGGAAAGAAAAAAACATGAATTGATACTCTTACGGGCGTACCGATGCATCGGATCATCGGCTGTTGGATTGATGCATTGATACAAAACGATTATTATTTACACCCCTAATAGTTATAGTCAGTGCATGGAGGAAAATTAAAAATGATATCACAATATTCATAAGAATAATACCAATTAGTTATTTAGCATAACTGTCCAGGCCAAGTTTTATCTACAAAGTATATTGATAATACAAGAAATAAAAAAAGAGATCCTTTAAAACACAGAGGTCAGCAGATCTGTACACGTAAAGAGTTGGAGAATAAGAGATTTATTCTGTAGTACCATAGTTTTAACAGGTGCTCAGTCCAGATGATGTAAAGCTGCTTGTGGTGATGGTACTGATGTTATCAACCTGCCAAATAGTTTTTACTGATTGCTCAGGGCTGTATGGTTCCCTCGAGATGGAACATAAAGATAACAGTTACGAACATTAGAGAATTAAGCTCGAGTTTTTTTTGAAAAAGTTCAAACGTCCTTCTGTTTATTCATTAAATCAAACCTGCTTTAATAACATTATAACATTGTTGTCTTGTCATTGTAAATATTTAATGTATTCAATGCAGGTTTATGCCTTATCTTAAGTTTCTTTTTGGATCCTTTTCTTTGGGGTCCAAACATCTCAAGTAACTTTTTTCTGTTTTATTTTATCTTTCATGTCATAGTCTTTTTAATATTAATATAATATTAATATTTCATGACGGATATAAAATAATGCATATATATATATATATATATATTATATATGTTGCTAAAAAAACATAAATAAGACTGTATTGACACTGATAACAGTTAATTTGGGAATGTTTAAAGAAAAAATACCTTCAATTAGGGCTGGGCGATATAGAAAAAAAGCTTATCGATAAAAAAAAATGCATATTGATTGAATAATTATCGATATCGATAATTATTGAAAAGATTTGAAACCATATTTTATGTGCAGCTCTGCCTGGACTTTTTATGATATTGCTAAATGATTTAATTTTAATAAAGACAAACACAGACAAACACAGACTTCCAATTAAATATTTATTTAACCAATTTTTTTAACCATAACAGAATTGTTTTAAAGAAAAATAACTTAAGAGATCTGAGTTATGTTATTAAATACTGACAAAGAATAAACTAAAGTGACCAGAGAAGTGACCAAAATAAATATAACAAATACATAAATAGAATATCCTATTTGGGTGGGAATAGTACACCACCACCTTATGGTAATTAAAAGATTGTAGTACTAGGCTACTATGTAAACAAACTCCACTCAACAAGAACAAAAACTCAAATCAACTCACCCTTTAGGCTAGCATTTCTATGGGGTATTTTTTCTCACCCCTATTCTTCTAGAGGTGCTACTGGCACCTCATTATGGTTCAGCTTAGTTTCCTGCTTTAACCTGAGTTATTACTTTGAAGTTTCTGGCCCCTCAGCATTTTTCTCTCAATTGTTAGAACTACGTGGGAAATTGCCCAGAACGGAATATATATATATATATATATATACATTTTCAGTTCTGGGCAGGTTTAACAATTGAGAGAAAAATGCTGGGGGGCCAGAAACTTCAAAGTAATAACTCAGGTTAAAGCAGGAAACTAAGCTGAACCATAACGAGGTGCCAGTAGCAGCTCTAGAAGAATAGGGGTGAGAAAAAATACCCCATAGAAATGCTAGCCTAAAGGGTGAGTTGATTTGAGTTTTTGTTCTTGATGAGAGGAGTTTGTTTACATAGTAGCCTAGTGCTACAATCTTTTAATTACCATAAGGTG
>NW_015150658.1:61350-64170 GCF_000732505.1 Cyprinodon variegatus
CAGACAAGTGGCTTATCCAATCATATGCAAGGAGTTTTGATAAGGCCCAGCCTTCAGTAAAGGCAATTCCTATGGCGGGTTCCCAGATGTATGTGAGTGGAGCTACAGTAGGCGGAGCGAGACATGCATCTGGCTGTTGTCAGGTTAGCACTGTGCAGCCAGCCCACACTTGGAACCTTGGTACAAAGTTATCAGAGCTCCTGAAGAACTGCTTTACTGTTTGTCTTGAAGTTACCTGTTATAAATCTTACCAGTGCCTACTGGGGTCAATCTATCACATTTCTGGGTTAGAAATATACAACCTAGAATTCATTGTAATTTGGCGTAATTTGGCGTAATGTAATGTGTCTATCAACCCCCCTAGAATGAGCAAAATACATATTGAAAATGCTGGCTAAAACTGGTACAGCAAGAGGATGACATTCAAATTGAAACAATCCCTGTATCAGCATGGGTATAAGAGGCTAATCGGCATGAAAGAAGTCATTACATCAAAAGCATCAAGGCAGGTTTGCAAACATATTCAGGGACAACAATCTTTTTTATTGAAGTTGTGCTGTGTGAGTTTATTAATCTAAATCTTTATTGGTTGGCCATACATTTGGAAAAAAAAAGGACGAAAACAGAAAACGTCAATCCAACTGTGATGTAAGGTGGTAGAACCATGCTGCCTGGGTGCTTAGCCTCTGGTGCACTTACAGATATGATACTTGATGAGGAAATAACATTATGTGAAAAAATTAAATATATCAACATCTATTACAAAGTCAGAGTTTAGGTAAAAATTATTTTTCCAGATGGACATTAACTCTCATCTTGTCATGATGCATTGGTTTTACTAGCACATATGCAGACTCACAGACACGGAGGGAGGAATAAAAGTCCAATATTTATTGGAACTCAGAGGAATCACAGGTTCAAGGCTCAGACAGGCATGATGGCACAGGTAAGACACACGATCCAGCACAGAGAGACATTCAAACACAGCTTAAATAGGAAGCTTCCTCAATCAGCAGATAAGCAACAGCTGTCAAGCTGAGTCCAAACTCCCCGGGCCTGGATCCACGGCACCCTCTGGTGGGCAAAGTCCCGGATCCTGACACATCTTACATTAGTGTAATGGAAGTGGTGTAAGAACAAGGGTGACAATGTGAGATCATCAGAGAGCCCTGATTGCAGTCACAAAAAATGTAATGCAAAGCTGAAAAGGTGGCCTTTCAACATAAATCAATTACATCAGTTCAGTTAGGAGGACTGATTCAAGCCATACAGTTTAAAAGGCAGCTTTTCCAAATAATGAAGAATTTAGCAGACAATATTTTGACATACGTTTTAGGCACGGCCGGTTTCCAAACTATAAATTTGATCATATCCCAACTATCTGATTACAGTTTACTTTATGCAGTAACCAGTCAGATTTCACTTTAATGTATTCAGCTTGTTCAGAATACTGCTGCTCTTTTTGAACTGGTACGCACAGACATTTAGAGCATGTTCTATCACCCCCCACAGCCTGTCGGTAAGTCAAAGACTTGATTTAAAAATCGTTCTCATGGATTTTAATGGTGTTAATGGTCTTGCTGCTCCGTGTCTCTCCTACTTGTTCAGCCTTTTGTTTTACCACAGGCTCTTAGATCAGCTGACCAGCTTGTGCTAGTTTGACCAAAAATTATTTTGAAGTTTAGAGGAGATGAGTTTCAGTCATACAGTATCTCTAAAATTTTGGTTTAAAAAATAACAAACAACTACAATTATATTATTATCAATATGTTACTAATAGTGCTTTTTTGAGGATTTACTGATGCAGATATTTACCTAATATAACAAGAAGAATCATACTTAGACTTAGAGAGACTTTATTGTCATTTTGTATACTCAGAGTATACAAAAAGACATTTCGTTCAGTACTGCTCTCAAGATTTTTTCATTTTTTAAAGGGCAGCAGTGATAAATGAGAACATATGACTATATGATTTACAGTTTCCAACATACAGGATTTTTTTAATCCCCATTTTATTCAACATTCAGCAATCTAATGGCGGTGGGGAAGGAACTGTTCTGGAATCTGCTGGACCTGCATCGGATGCTTCGAAGTCTCTTCCCAGAGGGCTGCAGGTGCATGCAATCCATGTTGGGGGTGTGAGGGGTCATTGATGATGTTACGGGCTCTGGACATGCAGCGCAGAGATTAAATGTCTTTAATGGAGGGAATAGGAGCCCCATGTTCTTCTCTGCTGATCTCGCCACTCTCCTCCCTTTCTTCCAGACTGAGGCACCCAGACTGCAGCCTCCACACCACACAGTGAGACAGCTGGTCAGAATGGTGCTTCTGTGCTCTTTTGTGCCCTTTTGACCAGTGAGGTGGTGTTAACAATCCAATTGGGGGAGTCTGTGATGTGCACCCCCAGGAATTTCGTGCTGCTGACCACCTTACATACTTTTATTATCATTTTTTGGTGTAGAATATAAGAAACTCCTTGAACAAGCTTGATCTACATGAAAATATCTAAGTAGAAAACAAACAACAAAAACTACTTCTAAGATTTTAGATTCATGCAAATATATTCCAATATTAAATATCTGGCTGATATGGATTAATTTCCAATGTCAATATCCAATCAGGGAATCCCTAAAAAATTACAAAAACCTATTTAAAGCTACAGTGTGTAATTTTCAGCGACATCTAATGTCCAGACTGCAGACCGCAGCAACATGAACATCTCCCCCCCACCGCTTCTCCCCCCAACAGTACGGCGAGCGTTACGGGACAAAATGTCTTCCACGACGTCCGCATCACCTACCTTCTCAAGTGATGAGGTT
>NW_015150658.1:64674-70559 GCF_000732505.1 Cyprinodon variegatus
GTTATGTATAATATATTACATTTCTGACTGTATATCCCTGTAATTATTACACACTGTAGCTTTAAATCTTAACCCGTCCATTTTTGTCATGCTTGTCCCTTGCTGGGTTAGTGAGGGGTGCTGGTGTCTACGGACGAGTGGAGGGGTCGACCCTGGACAGGTCACCAGTCCATCGCAGGGCAACACAGAGACAAACAGTTTAAAGAACCATTCAGGCACACACTCACACCTAAGGAGAATTTAGAAAAGCCAATTAACCTAGCAGTCATGTTTTTGGACTGTGGGAGGAAGCCAGAGTACATGGAGAGAACCCACGGATGCTCAGGGAGAACATGCAAACTCCATGTAGAAAGACTCCAGGCTTGCAATTGAACCTGGAACGTTCTTGCTGCAAGACAGCAGTGATACCCACTTCTCCATTTTTATGTCCTTATCATTATTTATTTATGAATTATTTTGAGTTTTGCGAAACACTAAACTGAAAGTTAAGACGGCTTCCTTACCTTTTTCGATAATGTGTTGCTCTGTTTGTATCCTGATAAACAACATGTATTCACTTCAGACACCTTCATAATGTTACTTTTTCTCAGCTGATTTGGTTTCTTAACTTTTTCCGCTTGATTCTTCCATTAAACTTCCTGTTATTCTGTGAACATGTCTGTTGCTCTACAACAGTGCCTGTTCTTCAAAGAGCTGGTCTGCCGGTTGCAATATTATTTTTATAAAAGTAATCCATTCTATCATCCGGTGTTTTCTGCACTTGGGTCTTAAAAAGCTCTTGCATATCTTAAATTATCCTAGCATCTCAGCATTACAGTCTCCCAGTCAGGAAATTACAGACTCCAGGATCCATACTCGCCTCCCTCAGCTGACTTGAAGTAATGGAAACATGGGCATCTTTCAACAAGTATTCAATCATAAAATATAGACCACTAATGGCCTGAGATGCTGCTGCTGTGAGAGTGAGGAATATGAGCGTGTATGGATCCGGACACGACCCCTGCTGTTATTTTAATTGCCAAATTGTCAGGATCTATGATGACAACTTTTATCTAGAGGGCCCTGTCTTTGGACAGAGCTCTAATTATGTGAACACGCTGACTGCAGATTACTTAGAGATTTGGTCATACTGCAGTATGGAAAGGGATGTGAGCAGAAATTAAAGACAGGACAGGAAATTAAGAGTTGGGGAAAGAAATTGGTGAGGATCTGACCAGATGGAAGAGAAAAATAAAAACTAAAAAGTCAACAAAACCCAAGTAAATAAGATTAGATCCTCCTGATTGAACACAGAAAACAATTAACATTACCCTGAGACAGCACTATGTGGCGGATTGTCCCCTCCAGTGAAACAATGCTGTGAAAATTGATGAAAAGAGAGGAGATCCTGACATTGTACTTTGAGAGTGACAAACTGGTTTTCTCACTGTCCAATTCTTGTGAGGACTCCAGCTGTAAATCCAATAGAAATATAACAGAGACTCTCTGTTTTCCGAAGTGGTGTAAATCAAATCTAGAGAAAAAAACAGCGAGATGAAAGCCCAGAAGAGACAGTAGATAAAAAGCATACCATGATTTAAAGACAGAACAAACTGTAGGTATTTTTGGTTCTGAGCTCATGCTATACTTTCTGAAAGGAAGTTTTTAGGTTATGTGCCTCTATTTCTGCTAAACCTAAAAACAATCACTACCCATTTTGGGTAGTGATTGTCTTCTACAAATCAGTGTGAATTACCCAAAAACAATGTGTGCCTCAGTAAAGCTGTGTTTTTTTGTTTTGTTTTTTTTTTTATCTCCAAGAAGGTTTTCTTGTTTTATAGTAATGATTTTTATAATCTACATATATTAAAGTCTAACTCCATAGAAAACATATAGTGACCTTTGCAGTCAGAAGTTACAGAAAAATCCTCCCTTTACATAAAACGAGAAAATCTAAACAAAGAAATACATCCAAACATACTGTCAACCATCTGGGCCAGGAGTTTTAAAATCCAGTCCTCACATAGACGTTTAAATGTCCTTCTGCATCAGCAGACGTAAATCAAACATTATGTTAGTAGTGGATCCTGGCTGTATGCTGAGGTGCGTTGGAAAACATACAAATCTAATAGTTTGACCGAATAGGAACCTGAAAGACATGCCTTAAATATAGTTACACCCTCTCTCTTTTTTTTAACCATCTATTTCCATTAGACTAATTTAAAGCTCAAAAAACACAAAGAACAAGACGCTATATAGGACGCCACCTGTCCAGTAAGTCCGGGTTTGAAAATTATTGCTACAAATACTCTGCTGTCAAAAATAAGTGGCATGATAGGAGTCTGAAAGCAAAGATGCAAAAGTACTGATGTTCTTAAAAGTGCAAATACTTGTGTTGAAAAAGACTGAGATAAAATACCTATTGAACTCCTTTACTTCATTATAATTAAAAAAGTGAATGCTCTAAAATGTAATTTGTACAATAGTAAAGTGATATATTCACTTTCAATGGCATAAAATGATCAATGATAAGTCCACATAACAAGTATCCTACATGCCTATTGGCATTCTATTATTTACTAAGTAAATATAAATAGTGGAGCGTTTGGCTCCTTAAACCTAATGATCACTTTTTAAAATGAACTGGCTGATTTGCCTCTTGTGTCTTTTCTCTGTCCTAATATAATTTAATTTCAACATACATCTGGACAATAATAATCGTATCTTCACCAAAGATTTTTTATTCTGCCAGGGAAAAAAATTGTTTTAATAGATTAACTGATTTCCCCACACACATGAATTGTTTAGTCTGGATTTAATCTGCTTCTCTGGTCTCAGCCCCTCCAACTGATCTGTTGATGAACTTCAGATAGCGAATCAGGGCATATTTTTTTTCAATTCTGTCTGTCGCTGACAGAGTCCGTGACTCAACCAATTTTGGAACATTAAGGACATCAATTTGGACTTCCCCTCTCACATGTTATGAAACTATGATTCCAGATGCTACTTCCAACCCTCTGTCTGTAAAAACCTGGTCTATTACCTTCTTCCAATCTGCCCCCTGGTTTGCCATGAAATTGAGGACCATGGATCCATGAAAGCTAAATTTCATCAATATGAATAATTTCATACTGATGTTTTAATCGAAAAAGAAATCTACAAAAAAAACTAAGGACTAAGCTTGATTATAAGCATGCAGTCTTGAACAGATGAGTTTTAGCAGCAATTTAAACATCGTTCAAATTTCAATACGAATATAAGGTGGGAATAAATTTCACCATTTTGGGACAGACCAGGGGTCCGTTTCACAAAGCAGGTTTAACAAACTCAGATTCAAATCCGCAACTCTAAATTGATCTAGCCTAAAGTTGGGAACTCTTGAGTTGTCGGTTTCACAATGGCTGCCATGAATTAGTTCAATAAACTGCAAAACCACTCAGAGTTTAACACATCAGCAAGTATGAAAATCCATTATCATTGGAGCACCGATTTGACGAGTCACCCTGACAACAGGCAGCAGTAGGTGCCTATTTAACCCTACTGGAACTAGAGATTTTAATGTAAAAATGCTAAAAAAAAAAGGAGAACGTGTTTAAAAGACAGAGAAACAGTGCTACAGCTACAAAGGAGAGGAAGATGGCAAAGGTTGCTCGAGTTAATGCGAGAAGATTGATGCTTGAGTTAATGTGTAGGTTTAGTAGCTTTGGCAGGCCGTTTCTACATTCATAAAAAGCACCCTCCTCTGTTGTTTTATTTGTAGATCACTAAAATAAGGTTCTTCCTGATCAAAATTACACCTCTAGACTGAACTGTAATAATTATATTTCTAAATTAAATTTTTGTATGAGAAACTGAATTTTAGAAATTAAAAAACAAGTGGCCGTTGTAAAATGAAACAGCTTTACTGAAAATGTATTTATGATATCAAAAAAAAAATTTTCTTAGTTAAAATAATACAAATGATGACCTGTATGTTAGGAATATGGAGACCTGAAATTAATTTCTAGACATCCATTATGTTTTTTCTAGATGTTGAGAATGTAATTTTGTTTGAAATATTCATTTATACAAAAGAAATTAGTTTTTCAGATATCAGGAATACATATTCAGTGAAACTAGTACATATCAAAATGGCTTACTATTGGGTGTTGTGACCGTGATAATATTATGGAATTATTTCTTGCATTTTGGTAGATTAATGTATGTATTTAGGTGAGATCTTCTGGCAGCAGGTGAAAATGAAGTGTAAAAACATCGTTCTAATGTGTTGATTCAGTCTTCTTTTACAAGGTAAATCAGTTGCTGTTTGCAGGCGTGCTTTCGATGTTATTATTCCAACAAATGGTTGTTATTAGCGGCTATTAGGCCCATAGAATGGCTTTTGATTGTATCAGTAAGCTCATTCGGGTGAATCCTAATTCTAACCCTAAAATAATTCCTTTTCCACTGCGAAATTAATGAATCCATTTACGTGTAATCTGAAAATAATTTCAGTAGTTCTTCATGTACTGTAACTATAACAAAAAATAAACAAAATGATCAGCATCTCACTCATATTATACAAACCAAAAACAATACATCTCATATCCTGTCAACTGAGTTGTCGAATCGTCTCCCTATGAATATTTATTCCCTGTGAAAAAATGCTGATAATTTTTTCATAAGATCCTTGTCAAACGGACATGCATTGTTTTTTAAAAAAAAAAAACTAATGTATGTAAAGGACCTAGTGAATGATATATATATATATATATATATATATATATATATATATATTTATGCACAAAGCTCTGACAAAAATCGGACTAAATCAGGAAATAAAACAACGTGATTGGCTGTAAAAAAGAAGGGGAGATAGAAGAAGCTCCAATTTTACTGAAGAAAACCTGCTACCGACCAGGTTAGTTCTGGGGAGAATGTTACTACGGCGACTGAAATGGAAAAGGTAGCGTTTAGGTGTAGACAACTTAGAGTTCTTGGTAAAACTGCTTCATGAAATGGACCCCAGAAAAATGCTCTGATTCCCATGGTGACGAGGCGTAGGAGGCTCAATAAGATGGAACGTCCTGTGAAGAGGAGAATTTTAAAAATGATTTCTGAACTTATCAGAGAGCCAGTGAATTCCCTGTAAGCCTGGGATGATCTGTAAAAAATTACAGCAGTTTTTTGATTAAACGAGCAGCTGATGTCTTGACCAACTGAGGCGTATGAAGGGATTTCTGAGGAAAACCAAAAAAGGAAAGTTGCATTAATCAATGTGGGAGATGATCAGGCTATGGAAAATAATAGAAGCAGAGCACACCGAAAGAGTGGGATGAGGATTATGTTTCATAGATGAAGATAAACAAAACAGGTGATGTTATTGATGTAGGAGGTGAATAAGAGAGTGCTTTCAAAGATGACACCCAGACTCTTGACCCGAGGAGAGGGAGAGATGGTAGAACTGTCAATCCTGGATAAAACTTATTTGGTTCCTACCAGGAGGATCTCTGTTTTGTTTTAATTTAGCTTCAGAAAGCTGGAGGTGAAACAGGCTCTAATTTTAGCAAGGCAGGAGGTGAGGGATGAGGGTGGTAGTTTGGAGTTTACCAGGAAAATAGAGCTGGGTGTCATTCGCATAGCAATGGAAATGAATATTGCATTTCCAAAGGATCTTTCCAATGAGTAAATGAATATTTAATCCTTGTTGGGTTTTTTCTTTCATGTTTTGATGTTGCCTTAAGCTAGTTAATATTTATGCTATATGGGTTTTGCCATATAGGTTTATATCTTCATTTTCACATTAGTAAGGTGTTTTTGTCATGCTTCTTTAGCCTCTTTTCTCCAATTTATCTTAGTTCAGTATATTACATTTCTGACTGATTAATTTTCTGTGAACTTACTCCAGTTACTTTCCGCTGCTGCCT
>NW_015150658.1:70585-73437 GCF_000732505.1 Cyprinodon variegatus
ATATATATATATATATATATATATATATATATATATTAAAACTGTAAACTTACTGTTCTGCCACAGTCTGCCTGGTCCGCAGATGGGTGCAATCTCTAGTTTTAGGTTTTTGGGCAGATTCTGCTGTTGCTGCAGGGTGGGCTCATAATTCTTTATGGTTGTCACTCGTAAGTCATGCACCGTTTTTGTGCATTTAAATATGTTTTTATTACTAGGGTTTGAGCCATTTTCCTTTATGCTTTGCACTTTCTCTTTGTTTCTGTAAATTAAAAAAAAAACCTGACTTTCAGTGGTTTTCCATGCTATCCTCAGTGCTCTTGTCAAACATCTGCTGGATGGATCATTGCTTTCCAACCCTCAGTGACTCAGTGGCCCTTCGCCTTTATGACTCATATACACAACAAAACATGCAAGATAAAAAGAGTGCAATACTGCCTGTCTTCATCTATTGAATGAAGCTCCCACTCCTCATATCTCAACACACACTATTTTTTTAATAAAGGTGTTTAACCTTAGTATACAAAGTGTACGTCTACTTAAGTGGGTGATTTGTGCATTGAAAGGAATCAATAGAATATAATGAGTTTGTATAATTTTTACAACTGGCCAAAAGGATGAGACGAAATAAGCCCTGAGAGTAAAAGCAATTTTAATACAACATATTTCTATGTGTGGTGTTATTTTTTTAGTGTTCAGAACCTCTAAAGATGACAAATTTTCTAAAACTGCTTTCTAACAAAATAAATGTTCAGTTTTGTGAATTTGCATTTATATGATCTCAGTAAAATATTTTGTACAACTTGATATTTGCTTTTTCCAGTTATTTATAGATCTTAAACGTTAAGTCTTTTTGTCATATTTTAAGAACAAAACGTAGAGTAATTTAATAAGATTTTGGTGACAATAGAAAGTTTTTAATTACTGCGATGTGAAAAGAAAGACTTTGACATATTTTATTTGTCATTTTGTTTACACAACTGTAAAACAAAAAGAAATTTCGTTTGGAACAGCTCTCTGGACAATTTCATCTTTTTTTAAAATGAATAAATATATAAAAAAGTAAAGGAAAAAGTAGGACGTTTAAAATTATTTTAGAATAGAAAAAAAAAAAACAAATAAAGCTTTAACTTCTACATAGACTCTGCCAGGACCTTTCTGTTGAACTTCTTTGTCTTCATGATGCTGTTTATTCTCTACAGATCTCTAATTTGACTAAAGCTAACAATTTTAATTTATTGTGACTGAAGTTACCAAGGTGGTCAAAAAAAAATTCATGGTGACTTCGGGGATGATGAAATCTGCCTTGAGGCCCTCAGGTTTTTGGTTGTTGTTGGTCTGTCTTGGCTAACATGCCTCTTCAACATTGCATCGCGGATGTGGATAGTGCCTGTGACAGTGCCCCCTGGTTCCGCTCTATAAGAACTGGGAGTGGATGGTGTGTTCCAACTATATGGAAACAACATTTTTTTAGCTTCCGAGGAAGGCTATACCTAGGTGGTGGAGAGGAAAGTGGCTGTTTGTCGAACCTTTGGCTTCAGGACGACCATTGTCTTTGTTGTCTTGGCTGGGAGCACTAGACCAGCTTTACACCCCCTGCAGGAAGCTCAATGGCTTAAGGGAGTTTGCCCCAACCAGTCCAAATGTGTTGTGTAGACCTTGAGAAGGCATTAGACCGTGTCCTTTGTGGTGCTTTGTGGGGATGGCTCCAGCAATACAGAGTGGTGAACTCTCTACTAGAGGCCATCTAATCCTGGTCCTCAACCAGAAAAAGGTGGCTTGTCCCGCTCAGGTTGGATGAGAGTTTCTGCCTCAGGTGGAGGTGTCTTTGTGTCCTGTTCATGAGTGAGAAGAGAATGAAATGAGGGATCTATATACAGAATACATAACAGATAACAGAATTTTCAACTGCTGATAAACCTAAAAAAAATTCAGATAGAAAAAAAAAAACCTATGTATATATCTTAAAGGTTTTGTGTCACCAGGGACCTTTCCTTAATAGTGCAGAGAGTGGAGAGACAAGGGAGACATGCAGCAAAGGCCTCTGGTTCTGGATTTGAATTCCAGTATGACTGTAACCAGGGCTAAAACATTTAATGTTGATTACATGTTCTACGCCATACCCAACCAACCTTTAGGCTTTTAACAACCTTTTAAAATGTTTTTAGATTAAATTGTAAAATGAGTATATGAACATGTTTTGAAATCTAATTCTCATTTATGAAGTCAAGTCACCAATGTCAACATTTAAGACTGAAAATGAATTGATTATTCATTTCCAAATTTACTCTTCAGCTCTCAAGTAAGACATTAAAGGTCATAAAAATGTACTTATATGCAGCTTTTAATTAATCTAAACCACTAATCTCTAAACCAAATTAAACACTAAAATGATGATTGATGGTAAAATATCATTTACTGAATTATCTGTGTTTAACTACCTCTCAGTGGTGAAATTCTATGCGGAACAGTTTCATTAAAAAAAACTCAATGCATAAATGAAATAATCAATAACGTTTAACAATATAATTTTTAATGGTAAATTTATTTAATTTTAAATAAAACATCTATACATAAAAGCTGTCACAATTTTGAACAATATTCCCTACACAGCAAAAAAAATGAAATCTAAAAAAATAAGTGCATTTGTTCTTGAATTCAGGATAGAAGTGAGACACTTTGCCAATGGAACCAGATAACTTACATTTGAAATATGAAAAAAAAAGAATTGCATTGTCTTATTTCAAGTGCATGTTATCTAAATATTTTATTTTAGGAGTAAAAATGAAGCTCTAGCGGAAGTTCAATTGAAGAAACTCTGACTTACCTCCATCAATCAGAAGCTGATCCATCTC
>NW_015150658.1:75487-85320 GCF_000732505.1 Cyprinodon variegatus
GCGTGCGCAGTGAAATAGCTCACGTTTTTATACACGCAAACCTTTGATAGATCCGGCCCTCAGTGTGCAAAGTCCCGTCTTTAGGATTTACGCTAATAACTATTGAAGCCTAGATGGACATCAAAAGATAACCACATCCAAGATGGTGCATGAAAGTGTAGCTTTTTGTTGGCAGACTTATGAAAGGTCTTGTCTGTGACTTTTCTTGTTCTGCTAAAGTAACACTGTAGGAGAGGAACCAGGAAAGAGCAGACTGTCTTGAAATATTAAACAATAGCTTAATGTTTAATTCTCTGCCTTTTGGAAAGGAATTCAAAATGTTATGCCTAAATGCCAAGGGTTTGCAGGAAACCTAAGAAAATTAACTTGACAAATGGAAATGCAGTGTAATTTTTTATTCAGTTGCTTAGTGGAAAATCATGTGTTTAATTTCAGAGGAGTGAAACTCATCCTCAGCCCAGCAGAAGGGAAAACAGTAATAATAACCTCATAGTTTAACACACATTGTGAGAAACAACTATAAGAATCAGTTATTCAAATCATCTCTCTTTCAGGGTTGATATGTTTTAGATTCAGATGGTAACATGACAGAAAATGCACTCTACATGCACATACAGGAGTTTTTAATGGACAATTACAGTAAATACTGATTAAAACTGATGGTGCATGCTCTATGTCAGCATAAACTTCTGAACTGAAATATTGGACAGTTTTTTTGTAGAGTTGGTTAAGCTCAGTCACAATGAATTGTCAGTGAACATTAACTCACAAATCCTGCTACAGTTTCTCTGCTGTGGGCTTTGACTGGACCATTGTGATATATGAGCTTGCTTTGTTCAAAACTTTTCCTTTGTAGCTTTAACTATAACTTTATGTTTTTCATTTTAGAAGATTAACCTCCAACCCAGGCTTATGTGTTTTACACACTCTAAACACAGGTTTTCCCGTTTTCTCCTGCATTTAGCTCATATAAACAATCCTTACCTTTCAGATTTACACTTCTTTGAAAAACCCTTTCTTTCTCAGCTATATTTGTATGGGTCCTCAGCAAAGAAGTTGCACCAGCATACTGCTTAGGAAGAAGGATAAAATTAGAAAAAGGATGGGAAAACCACCATCAATCAGTTCAGAAATATACCGAACTATGCAAAAAATATATATATATTTTAGGTTTAAGAATTTACGGATAAAGTTGGTCTTTAACCACTCCTTGAATATATCAGGATTTTAATGAAGCTTATATTTGTTTGATAAATCTTTCAAAATATTTAAGCAGCAAAACTGAAAAAAGTAAGTAACTGAGCACTTCTTATGTAACAGATTTGCACATGATAGTGTTGAAATAGTAACTTAAAAGCAGCTTTGTTTGTGCTTGTCCTTTTAGAAAATGTGAAACATTTTGGAATATAGCTGCATTAGACAGAGCAGAGGCATCATCCTTGGTTAGAGTTGCTTCTTGCAACTGTTTTAATTTCTTTCAGATATAAAAACTTGTACCTTTAGTTCCATGATCACTTAAAGCTTGGTCTTGTTGAAAAATTTTTCCAGTTATTGGGACCAGATATTTTTGGTTTATGAACAAAATGGTAACAAATATATCAAAAGCTGCATGTAATCTATTTTTAACAAACATAAGTTACCAAAAAGCAGGGCTGTCTTGGTTTCAACATCTGTCCCCTTTCATATAAGTTTACAGAAGACCCAGGATTATTCGCTGAGCTATAAAATAAATGCTATCTTTTAAGTTTAGCATTCATAACTCAGTTAACTCGATTTATCACTGGTTAATTCACACATTTTTTAAGTTTTCTGCAGTTTATTTCCTAGCTTTGGAATTGGTCCCTATAAATCCTCAGAAAACCATTTAGCCTCTTCCAGTGGCTTTACCTGTAAGCACTGATTGTTCTGTGCCTAATTGTACCAAGAACAGGTGGTGGTCTGGACACGGCGTGTGCTTTTTAAAAATTTTTATCTTGTGTGTGCAGCCCAAACAGCTTTACAACAACATGTTTGCTACATAATTTGAAGAATAACAGTATAAACATCATAAAGTGGTGAAACTCTTCTTTTGGATGTAGGAACAGTGTTGGATGTAGGCTTTTCTTTTGAATAGCATCTACTCACCTTAAAAACATGTTTAGGTCATTCCTCAGAGGCTTCTGTTCTTGCTTTTAGTGTTTTTTTTTTCCTATTTGCTTTACGATGGTACACATAGAAAAGCTGAATACAATTTCAACCCTGAATTTACAAAATAAAATTTTCAACAAATAATTGGAAAATGAAATATAAGAATATTTGCAATCAATATTATCTTAAACCCTGTTTTGTCAGGAGGGCAACACTTACTCTTCCTCTAACATTTTACAATGCTTAACAATCTAGAGCTTGAGAGATTTCTGACAGTTTTTCTTTGCACAATATTTGTGATGGAGTCTTGATTATTTTCAGCTCAGCCCAAAGGTTTCAGTTGAGCATATAAGTCTGGTAACAGAGATGATCTTGGAAAAAAGATTAACTTGGTTTTTGCTGAACCATTTCATTAATCTTCACATATGCTTTGGGTTAATTTCTTGCTATTAGTCAGCGACTGTACACTAACTTTATATTGATTTCCAGGTATTTAAAGTTAAGGTTCCCAGTGCAATTGTAAGAAAAACACAACCACAACATCACTGGTCCTCTTCCGTACCTGACAATGGACTTGAGGTGCTTTCCCAAAAGCCTATCCTTACAATCACACCAGATGCAGTTGGTGTATTTGTTGCCAAAAAAAATTATTTCAGGCCCCTTTTACAGCTGACAAGCCTCTTGATATCCAGTAGAGCAGTGGGCTTTCTTTGCTAAATGTCTGCCCATATGATGAAGACAAACACAACATAGCATCATAGATGTTGCCGAACAATAGTTCAAATCTAAGTTATATTTTTTACCTTATTTCAATAGAAATGCATTCTGAGTCTTGTGTATGCTTTAAAAATTAGTTGGTTGGTCTTGTAATCGATTCTTATTCTTCAATCAGGAAAGCCCCCATTTTCCCATAGAAGTCAGCCTGTATATACGGTGCTGTGAGGGATGGAGACACAAGCTGATAAAATGGAATCAGCACCCTGTTTTAAAGGTTTGTCACCTCAAAATATATAGTAAGATTGTCGGACTTAATCTATATGAACAAGTTGGAATGACACAGGCTTTATTTTGACTTAGGTTGAGCTTCTCCTCCGACTTGTCAGTACAGTCAGTTTTTCCTGCAAAAAATTATAAATGCCAAGTCTTGAAGGGCTCATTGACCAAACAATGGCTGCAAGACTTCGTATGTTTCATGGTGAAAAGAATTGTCATTGTTTTACAGGTACATGAGTAGCAAACCTTTAACTCATCATGTCCTCACCTCTATCTGGGGCTGCTTCTCTGCTTCTACTGACAAACATACACTGTTGTTTCCAGGATAACATTGTTTCAGGCAAATTATTTCTAAGCCTGAGATCCACTCTTCATTTATGAATGGATAACTTTAATGAATAGCTTTATTTCAGTCAAGAAAAATCACAAATTTAACACATGCAATCATTATGTATAATTCATTTTTTTTATAATTACAATATATGTCAAATTTAGTGCTTAGGTCTGAAAAGGGTTATGAAGTGTAACCTAATCATAACCCTTTTCCTTCCTACAGATCTGTACACCAACAATCTACCAGATTTTATTACTTAGCTTATAAGTCAATACTAACCCAAATGTCCATTTAGTGCGCAAATGAATTAATGTATGTAGATAAAAACATACATACACACATTCACATGTGCCTCACACATTTTTATTCACAGAGTTATTACCAATAGCAAACGACCACAACCTTTTATCATTATTCGGGTATGGTGCAATAGATAATTGTGCAATAGAACATTTTGTTTCAGTAGTGTTAATGTAAATGACTGTGATATTAAATGGAACAGTGTGTTTAAAGCTTATTTTTTACTTGCTACTGCTACAGAAGCAGGAATGGAGGAAGCACAGATCATGCAGTAGGTGTAGATTTTTCAGATTCCTTAAAAACATACAATGCAGAGATTTTTCACCATTCCTTTTCTTAACTTAAAGTATGCAACAACACAGGAAAAGGACAAATATTCAAGTAAAATAGATAATAAAGCCAATAATAAAAGAAATATTTGTGTGATGACATCTCACAATCTCTGTTAAACCACGTTACTTGACTTACGTAAAGGCTTCTAAATGAGGCATTTGTATAGGGGTGTAGGGGACAGATGTGAGTTTACTGTTTTATAATATTATCTTTAAAAAATAGCCTGTGAAAAATTGAGGGAAAAGTAAAAACTGTTTCAATCGTCCCCAGTCTCCCCTTTTTTGTAACATAAATTTGAGGCACATTCGGACAAACAACAGTAAAAAAGCAGGAAGTCCACTTTTGATTGGCTAATAACACCCACCAAAATAAATTGGGGTATTTTTTGGAGTCAAAGTCTAGAATTAAATCAGCCTTTGGACGACTGGGTCACACTCAGAAATCCTCCACTGTGCCTGAAGTATATTATTCTTCTAAAGGGGAGTGAAAAAATTCATTACCAGTTATAGATGTTTTTGTTACTGCTTTATGGCAGTTAAAGTATCACTACGGTGCCGTTGTTATAAGGTGGAGAAAGCTACTGTTTTACAGAATTAAAGGAAAAGTCCAGTCAGCAAGGAATTGTCAATGGATCATTATCTATACCTAAAACTAATATGTTCATAGTTACATATTAAGCAATCAGTAAAAAAGTAAAATTTATACTTTTCATCGCGATCATTGAGTCTGGGAATGGCCATTTATGCCCAAATATAGTAGCACCTAACTCCTGACATCTTCCGGCAGTGATGTCACGGTGCGGTAAGCCGAGCGCCATTCTCCCTGCTTTACAAGCAAAATCAATGGAAACTTAAAGACACATCTGCAATCATCAACAATTATTTAAGATTCCGAGAGGACTTCACCATTGAAATTCGCAAGAGCTATAGTTACACTGACAATGCCCTCGTGCATGGCAGCTGGAAAAAAATTGTTATTTCACCTTTCCAATTCATGATCATCCACGGACCGGTTCGTTGTTAGATTGGCAACTTGAAGGTTTTGCCATCAAACTTCTGGCCGGAGAAAAAACACGTAATATTCAGCCAACATTTCGAAGAAGAATGTTTTCAAGATGACTTTGATAATAGCTCGTTGTGACATATACTCAAACGGGACTTGATCAACAGCCGATACCGCACCGTGACGTCACAAATCGGTAGGTGGCAGTAGTGCTCTTTGACAAACATGAATGTCTCCAGTTAAGCACATTCAAAGGAAAATGACTCTTAATTAAAAACATCATTTATTGAGCTGTATGTCATAATTTTATATTTAAAGTACTTTCAGAAGTTTGAATTCTGAAAATGGACGGAATTTTCCTTAAGGTTGTAAAGGTTTAAAAAGTGCAGCCTGAACTTTGGTTATCTTTAACACGAGAAACATTGACATTCTGAAACATTTTATTTTGACAAAAGGTAAAAACTGAGAACATCTAAGATGGGGCAAATACTTTTTAACAAAGCGTTGTCTTCTACTTCATGCTCTATTTATTCTGCTCCATCAACTGAAACACTGAAACCAATGTCATAATTCTGGGCTATAAAACATCAACTTATTGCTGGAAGCTTGATGGGTCTATCAATATTGTTACAAACTCAGAGCCATCTCTCATCTAGACTGCAATAGTTTGCCAGAAAGAGAAGAGAGACTGTGGAATCAGAATAAGAAAGAAGATATTTTTTGACAACCTCACTGCAGCTTTATTTCAACATTCATTCATCCCCAACAAAGCATAGAAACCCAAGGCACATTGATGTCACAATTTACAGCACACTTTGGTAAACACCAGCCATTAGTTGACAGTGGAAGGCTCTGCCTCCTCTAAGAGAATGCAATTATCCTATCTCCAGCAGGGCCTGATGGGTTCAGAGGGTATTACTGTTTCAGCCAGACCAACAGCCAGGCTGCTGCACTCACTATCTGTAATATCGTGAAATTAATAATCTGATTTTCACTGAATATTATATAACTAGGCAGGAAATATTTTACATGCTTAAGTTGTTTTCTTCATGCATGTTTTACATGCTTTAGTTCTGTTTAGTTGTGTGTTTTCTATTATGGATCTTGGTTTCCTACAGCCATTTTTAGCAAGGAAGATAAATCGCACTGTAGAGGCTTGAGCCACGCCTTGCTGTATTAGATCTTCAATTTCAAAGCCAGATGTAGCCATAATATATTTTACAGGGGCAGCGTCAAGCCCATTTTAGACAAGGCTTGCTCTTGATTGACAAATCTTTTCCTCGCAGCCATTCATTAAGACCCTCATCATATTGTTCTGCTGTAGGGCAGACCATTTGGAGATAAGCCTTGTCTTTAACTTCCTTGATAGATGGCCAAACAGCTTAATCAGTTTTCATCAGGCATGCTAATGCACATGCATGTCTGTGCGTGCAGGAAAACAATACACACCCGAATTATATTACAGGACAGCTGCTTGAAACAGGATCAAGAGACTAAATGAGTTGGAGCTCTCCTCAACGATCCTATTGCTTGCTGACCACACTGTGAATTCAATAATGCAACACTGAGCACTCCTAACAGACACTTACCAGTCTCTTCTGATGCAATGAAGTGTGGCTGTTACTTTTTGACATTTGTTTATACTTTACCTGTCTGTAGCTTAAGGTATCTATTGTACATGTTTTGATTGGTTATTGATTGAGGTATACACATCTGAGTAAAAACTTAGGACCCAAGAACTAAAATTCACATTTTAATATAATAGAATAACATAGAATAGAAAAACTGTTATACACTGTACAATAGAGAGAAAAACCCCACATCAAAAAGAGAAATGCTGAGCGGCAGCTGTCAGAATGGGTTACTGAGAATAGATTAAATTAAGTTTGCAATGTAGTCTGTGCCTGGAAAAATACAAGACGTGTATCTCCTACTGTACAAGAGAAAAGAACCAACTGACCATTTACAGAAAACCTGAGCTTCACAAATGTCCAAAGAGCAGCATGGATGTACAGGAAAAGCAAGGTGACTTTAATTATACAGCATATTTCATGTTCAGGGCAATTCAAAGTCTTCTACATAAAAGATTTACTGTATGTTAAAGGAAAATTCCGGTTTTTAACACTTTTAGCCCATTTTCTGTAGTGTCCAGGATGAAATCGAATGATCGACACCAAAATTTTGACGATTGGTCCTGTCTCTGCTATTTGGCTCATGCAGAATCCCCCCCTGGCTGCTTCAGAATGGCTTCCATAGTGCATGTCCGATAATGTCCTTAAAACAACCTTAAACGTTCTTTTTTTTTAAATATGCTACTCACCGGGTCATCAGCGGTGTTCAATGACGTTCCAAAAAAAGTTTCGTGAAGAAAAACCGTTCCTGTCTTGTTTTATTTAGCATTTTGTAAATCCCAGAACTATTTTTTCCGATACATCACAACCGCTTATAAACTTCCGCTTCCCATTCGAATCTGAAGCGTTGCACACTCCAGACCACTAGTTGGCGACGGTATCCTCTACCGTCAAACTCAAAGTCCAATATGTCCTCCTCAAGAATCCACCTTTCGTATTCCATTTTCAGAGTTTTTTAAAGTGTTTAACAGAGACGTTAGCACCTCGACGTCGGAGTACACAGAGTGAAGCAGAAATACTTGGGCCTTGCGAAAAGACTACAACTAAGCGTAAACAGGCCCCATTTCCGTTTCCGTGGCGGAGGGATATTGACTATTCCAACAGAACTCAATGGGATTTACAAAATGCTAAATAAAACACTACAGGAAAGTTTTTTTCTTTACGAAACTTTTTTTGGAACGTCATTGAACAGCGCTGACGACCCGGTGAGTAGCATATTTTAAAAAAAGAACGTTTAAGGTTGTTTTAAGGACATTATCGGACATGCACTATGGAAGCCATTCTGAAGCAGCCAGGGGGGATTCTGCATGAGCCAAATAGCAGAGACAGGACCAATTGTCAAAATTTTGGTGTCGATCATTCGATTTCATCCTGGACACTACAGAAAATGGGCTAAAAGTGTTAAAAACCGGAATTTTCCTTTAAAATAATTTAAATGAGATATATTGAATGAGTCTGTTGCAGTTCATAGAGATAGATTACTGAAATGCATTACTAAATAAAAAATGTTTTGACATAAAGTTTCTAGCAGTACTCTAAGGACGTATTACAGGGGAACACCAGTTTTCTTACATTGGCCCCTTGAGTTTACGTTATTACATCAAGTTCTACCCACCCATATTAGTTTTGTGTCATTTGGAGCTGTTCTGAAGGTATTCCGTTTTGTAATCAAAGTAACGTCTTCCGATGGGCAACGAGTTGAAGGCACAAACTAAACTGTTCATAATTTATTCTTTATGGTATGCCAGCATTCATAACATGTAGGCGAATCACTGTCCCCCAGACATCCGCGGTTAAATCTTTTATATTTATATATTTAAAACAAAGCATTGCGTGTATGACGTCATCCGCACGCGCCAGCTACCATTTATTCATCCTACAGATAGTTTTACTCACGTGCCTGGAAGATGTCTAGTGCTACTACCACAGATGATCTCGCTCTCGAAATGGAATTGAACGATTCAGATAGCTAGCCGGTAGAGTGTAGCCGCCTGTGTTCCGGGCTCCCTGCGCGGAGGATGTCATACACACTCTGCTTTGTTTTTCAAAAATACCATAAAGTACCATAAAGAATACATTATAAACAGTTTAGTTTGTGCCTTCAACTCGTTGCCCAAAGGAAGACGTTACTTGGATTGCAAAATCGAATATCTTCGGAACAGCTCCAAATGACACAAAACTAATATGCTTGAGTAGAACATGATGGAATAACGTAAAATTAAGGGGCCAATGTAAAAAAAAAAAAAACGGTGTTCCCCTTTAAAATGAAACAAATCACACCATAAATGTAAAGCCCCTTATTAAATAGATAAAAGTTATGCAAATAAAGATATGGATGTAAAAACTGTTGTCAAGCTTGTAGGATCGTGGAGGCATCAAAATATCCCAGCTGAGGTTGAGGCAGTAAATCAGTAAATCAGAATTCAACTCTTTCTGCCTATTAGGTACTTCAATACATCTAATGTTTTTAAAACTCAAATTTTGAATTATTTCTGTACAGTCAAATACTATTAGAAGTTTACAGCATTTTCTTTATTTAAATGATTGATGTCCATCAGAGCTAAGAAGGCAAATGGTGAGATGCTATTTGAATTAGTTTTTTAGGGCTGATATCAATATAAAGAACTGCATTAGAATAGTAGATATTATTGTGTCCTGTTTAGCACAAATTTGTGAATTGAATACAAATTGTAATGTGACAGATTGTCATGGCTCCTGTATGTGCGTTTGTTTTTGTTTTTGTCTCCCTTTCACCAACAGGAGGCGCCTGGTTCCGGTTCGCCTCCTCAAACACCTCCTCACGGTTACCTCTTAACGGAGTGCTCTTAGGCTGCTGATTGCCACTACCTCGATGCCAGAGTGTTTGCAAGTTTTTGGTACTCTAGCCAAGCTGAGTTTTCTCTGAGTAAGACTGCGTTCTTGTCTCCCTGAGTTTTAACTTTGTTTTTTTGTCTTTGCCTCTCGGCAAACTGGACCTTTTTCGGATCTCCTCTCCCAGGAGGGATCAACTGAGTCTTAACTGAGCCAGGGATACAAACAGGAGGTTTGGATCCAGTCTCCTTTGAAGACGGTTAAATTACTCTCTGAGCAAGGGAATCATCTTCACCACGACC
>NW_015150658.1:85354-95474 GCF_000732505.1 Cyprinodon variegatus
TGGCAATCAGTGTCTCCGTTCACCTACACCGTCCGAGTTCTGAGTAAACCCTGTTCCGCCCTCCACCGAACCAGACATACACTGGAAAACCAACACACAGATTGGAGTCAAGGATCCTTCACTTCTCTGGAAACGTGAGTCAACAATCAGATCCTCTCCTTCAAGATCAACAAATCAAATTTCCCACTGAGCCTGAACTAACAGCCTGTCTTCCCCTCGCCTTCCAGTTCCGGCTGAGCAGAGTTCAGGGAAACTCTGCACTGAGCTTAACATCTTCAATAAAATCCGTCAAACTTTTCATCCGTGTTTCTCTGTTTGGTTTCACTGCATGTGGGTCTGAGCCTTAGATAAAATCATGACAGAACACTCTGATCAAAGCGACGACCCCACAGAAGCCATTCAGAGAGCCATTTACCAGCAGCAAACCGCCTTGTCTAGGCATGATAACACCCAGGTTGAGCTGGTAAACCAACAGACTGAATTAAACCGCCGAGTTACAGAGCTAACTGAGGCTGTGCGCTTTTCTTTCCAGGCTTCGGGCCCTGCCGGCGAGCTAGCTCCGCAGCAAGCTAGCCAGACAGTTTGTTCTCCTCCTCATTCAGAGTGTCAACTGGCTAATCCTCCCAGGTTTGATGGAGATCCCAAAAAGTTTCAAGGATTCCTTATGCAATGCATCATTCAATTCAATCACGCTCCAAGTAAGTGTCTCCAGGATTCTTCTAAGATTTCGTATATCATCTCACATCTTACAGACCGAGCTTTGGATTGGGCTGAGGTAAGATTCTCCTCATCATCCAATTATGGCTGCACAATTGATCAGTTTCTCAAAGAATTCAAGTTAACATTCAACCATGAAAATGACAAGACTCTAACCTCTCATGAGTTATTGAAACTTAAACAAGGACAAAGAACTGTTTCTGAATTCGCCATTGATTTCCGTATTATGGCAGCTGCCTCAGGCTGGAATGAAGCAGCTCTTAAGGGAGTTTTTTCTCAGGCCCTATGTAATTCTATCAAGGATGATTTAGCCTCCTTAAATGAGCCTGAGACTCTCGAGGAATTAATGAATCTCTCGATCCGCTTGGATAATCACATTCGAGCCCGTGCTAAAGAAAAAAGTAGCAAGATGGCTCCTACCAAGCCACCAGCAAACAGTTTTCCTGTCAGGCAGCTTGCTAATTCATCTCTTCCTGAACCCATGCAGATTGGAAGCATTCGTTTAAGCCCTGAGCAGAAGCAGCACAGAATGCGGTCTAAGCTCTGTTTATATTGTGGTGAGGCGGGCCATTTTGTTGCCTCTTGTCCTCTGTTGGGAAAAGCCAGGGTCCACCAGTAGAGAGAGGGCTACTGGCGGACCAGAAGATTTCTCCCTCCTCACCTCATCTACTCCTCCCTGCATCTCTGCTGCTAAATAATAGATCTGTCTCCTTGTCGGCTCTGATAGATTCTGGCTGTGAACAGAATCTAATTGACTCTATTTTTGCTCAACAGATGGGAATAGAGCTTATTCCCCTACAGAATCCTCTTCGTGTTTTTGCCTTGGATGGCAGAGATCTGCCCCAAATAACTCACCAGACGACACCTCTACAACTAACAGTTTCTGGCAATCACATTGAAAACATCTCCTTTTTTGTTTTCCCTACAGCTAACTCAGCATTGACTTTTGGTTTGGAATGGCTCACAATCCCTCAATTAATTGGACCAACAGACATGTGGACTCATGGTCTGTTTATTGTCACTCACACTGTCTCAGATCTGCTGTTCCCCCAGGTTTCCAGGTTCAGGAACTCTCTTCCGTCCCTGCCGAATACCATGACCTCTCCCAGGTATTTAGTGAATCCAAAGCCTGTTCTCTGCCTTCCCACAGACCATACGATTGTGCCATAGACCTGCTTCCTGGAGCTCCTCTGCCCGGCAGTCGCCTTTTCAACATTACCAAGCCTGAGAGAGAGGCTCTGGAAAAGTACATAAAGGAGTCTCTAGCAACCGGCATAATCCGTCCCTCCTCTTCTCCCCTTGGAGCGGGCCTCTTCTTGGAAAAAAGGATGGATTACAGAGGTTTAAACCAAATTACTGTGAAAAACAAATACCCTCTACCTCTTTTGTCTTCAGCCTTTGAACCTGTCCAAGGAGCCACTGTTTTCACTGAACTGGACCTCAGAAACGCATACCACTTTCTCCGCATCAGGCAGGGAGACGAATGGAAAACCGCCTTCAAAACTCCCATTGGACACTTTGAGTACCTGGTAATACCTTTTGGTTGAACTAATGCTCCCGCCTGCTTCCAGGCTTTGGTCAACGATGTTCTCAGAGACCTTTCAAATATTTTTGTTTTTGTTTATATTGATGACATCCTCATGTTTCTAAGAACCTTTCTGAGCATAAGATCCATGTCCGCCAGGTCCTCCAACCCCTGCTTGAGAACAAACTATTCATAAAGGCCGAGAAATCTGAATTTCACAGGCCTTCTGTTTCCTTCCTTGGATTTATCCTTGAGGACGGACAGGAAAGACCCACTCAGGAAAAAATTAAGGCTGTTTTGGACTGGCCTACTCCAGAGACTCGCAAGCAGCCCCAACACTTCCTGGGATTTGCAAATTTCTACCGAAGGTTTATCCGCAACTACAGTCAAACAGCTCTTCCTCTGACTGCTCTGACCTCTTCCAAGGTCCCCTTTGTTTGGTCCCCTGAGGCTGAAGTAGCCTTTTCCCGTCTCAAGAAACTTTTCGCTAATGCTCCTGTTCTCACTCAGCCAGATCTTTCCAGACAGTTTGCAGTGGAGGTGGACGCCTCTGATTCTGGAGTTGGAGCGGTTCTCTCCCAAGTTGCCGGTACCGATAACAAGTTACATACCTGTGCCTTTCTCTCTCATAGACTCACTCCTGCTGAAAGAAAATATGATGTCGGAGATCGAGAACTTCTAGCCATTAAGTTGGCTCTGGAGAAATGGAGACACTGGCTAGAAGGAGCTGCACATCCGGTTCAGGTTTGGACTGATCACAAGAATCTCTCCTATATCCAATCTGCCAAAAGACTCAACCACGGCCAATCCCATTGGTCATTGTTTTTCTCCCGGTTTAACCTCTCTATCTCTTTCCGCCCTGGCTCTCGGAACGTCAAACTGGATGCCCTTTCTCGTTAGTTTTCCCCGGACAAATCTGAGGAGTCGGCTGCTCCCATCCTGCCTCCTAGCAGCTGCGTTGCAGCAGTCACCTGGGAGATTGAGGATGTTGTCAAACAGGCCCAACAGACTGAACCTGATCCTGGAACTGGGCCACCTAACAGAATCTTTGTTCCAACCTCCATCTGAGCTCGTGTAATTAACTGGACGCATTCTTCTAAGTTTTCTGCCCATCCAGGGATCAGTCGAACGGTCGCTCACATAAGTCAGCGTTTTTTGGTGGCTCTCCTTGCTGAAGGTGGATACCAGCCACCCCTTTTTCCCTCTGAAGAGGCAGACATCGGCGTACCGGCCGTCCAGCAACACATCTGCCGCTGCCGGACCTTCTGGAACCGGGCCAGGATGGCCCTGGGAAGGACATCCCAGCAGAATCGTAGGTGGGCCAATCACAGGAGGAGAGCTGCCCATTCCTATCGCCCGGGCCAGAAGGTCTGGCTCTCCACACATGACATTCTCCTTAAGTCCATGTCCAAGAAGATGTCCCCTAAGTTCATTGGTCCTTATGAGGTGGAGAGGACCATAGGGGGATCTGCCGTCCGTCTCCATCTCCCCTCCTCTCTACGCATCCACCCCACCTTCCATGTGTCCCATGTCAAGCCCGTCACATCGAGTCCCTTGTGCCAACCCGCTGAGCCCCCTCCCCCTTTGGACATTGATGGCCACGGCCTACACAGTTCGACGCATCGTCGATGCCCGTCCCCGTGGGCGTGGGTGGCAGTATCTAGTAGACTGGGAGGGCTACGGTCTCGAGGATCGCTCCTGGGTCCCGGGATCGTACATCCTTCACCCCTCCCTCATTAGGGATTTCCGCCTCTCTCAACCCTCTGGTTCCCCTGGACCGCCAGGTGGCGGTCGTTGAAGTGGGGGGTACTGTCAGGGCTCCTGGCTGTGTGTTTGTTATTGTGTTTGTCTCCCTTCCACCAACAGGAGGCGCCTGGTTCCGGTTCACCTCCTCACACACCTGCTAAAGGTTACCTCATTAACGGAGTGCTCTTAAGCTGCTGATTGCCACTACCTCGAAGCCTGAGTTTTAACTTTGTTTTTTTGCCTTTGCCTCTCAGCAGGAAGTCATCCTGCAAACTGGACCTTTTCGGACCTCCTCTCCCAGGAGGGATCAACTGAGTCTTAACTGAGCAAGGGATTCAAACAGGAGGTTTGGATCCAGTCTCTTTTGAGGACGGTTAAATTACTCTCTGAGCAAGGGAATCATCTTCACCACGACCCGTTCAAGTACAGCAGGAAATCTGAGTGCCAATCAGCGTCTCCGTTCAACTACATCGTCCGAGTTCTGGGTAAACCCTGTTCCGCCCTCCGCCGAACCAGACATACACTGGAAAACCAACACACAGATTGAAGTCAAAGATCCTTCACTTCTCTGGAAACGTGAGTCAACAATCAAATTCTCTCCTTCAAGATCAACGAATCAAATTTCCCACTGAGCCTGAGCTAACAGCCTGTCTTCCCCTCGCCTTCCAGTTTTGGCTGAGCAGAGTTCAGGGAAACTCTGCACTGAGCTTAACATCTTCAATAAAATCCGTCAAACTTTTTATCCGTGTCTCTCTGTTTGGTTTCACTGCATGTGGGTCCGAGCCTTAGATAAAATCATGACACAGATTTTTTTATATCAGTGAACTGCCCACCATCATCCAAACAAAGAGATACTGTTGTTAAAAAGCTGGTGATTTACAGCATAGTTTCATATTGCAGATACTCTTTAGGAAATAATTTTCACCGTCTGACGTAAACTTGCCACCAGATTAAAAAGTTTTTAGGTAAAAATAAAGGTAATGCTGGTCAGCAATTTTATTTTACCCATGATTTTGATTGGTTTTAAACTCTCTAGATGGTGTGTATTACTTTATATGTATTTTCCCTAATTTGTAGTTTTCAGTAATTTGGCAACACTCCTTTTGAATTTGAAAGCTCTACTGACAACCTGTTTACAATCCAGCTTATATCTGTGTTTTTTAGCATCTTGTTTAACAGTGTGTAACTGTATAAAATGCTGGCATCACATAATGCTGCTGACGTACAAAGAAAAATGTTATCCCATGCATTTCTTTTGAATTTGTAACTAAGCTAAGTCAGACAATCATTTGTGTGTTAGAGTGTCTTTTGATGTCAGCATTGCATTTGCCTGCCTTGCTGTGATCATAACCCTGTGGCCTTTTCCATCGCTGTCAGGCAGCACACACGTCTTTGATGAGGTAAAAACCAGCAGCTATTTAAATGCCACGGAGCAAGCTGGGAGCAGAAGAGATTTATTTTTCTTATACATGTATTTTGGTCTGAAAAGGCTTTGAATTTATTACTTCTACATATAAACATTTAGCCTGTAGGAGGTAAAGAATTTCATCCTTTAAAGTTTTGTTTTCCCTGTTTTAAAGTTTTTAAAGATCAAATAAAACTATCGAATGATTTGGTTTTTTTAAAACTTTAAAACTATAAATGTTTCAAAATATTTTCATTCTGCTAATTGTTTTCATTATTCTCCATAAATGATCCTGGTACTTGGAGGTCATGATATTCAGTGCAGTTAGTAGAAATCCTTTTTTTGTATTGATATCACAAATCAAGAATGTTATGGGAGAATTAAGTATTTTGGCAATTCTTCATCTTTAGCGAGCTTGTCTCAACAGTGGAGAGGAAGGTTTTTGCTTTCATGTAAAGTACTCTTATCAGAACCACAACACCAAATTTAAGCCAAAGTCAGTTGGTCTTCCTCAAACAGACACCAAAGATACAAATAGAGTGGTGCTATTGGCAATGGATAGAAAACTATAACTGTAAATATAACTGTCGCATAGTGAAAGTGGGATGACAGGACACAGGGCAACCACCTCAACAGCAGCTTAGGCTTTTACTGTAGGAACATAGTACGGCATGACTTATTTTACTTTGAAGTGGCATAGTCAAGTTATATGCCTAAACATGAAAAGAGATCAAAAAATAATTGATCATTATAAAATAAGATAAAATACACCAAGTGACTGTCTAGATGGTGTTTGGTTATTTTTGAGCCGAAATAGAATTTCTGCACAGGGCAAGATGAGCAGACTTAAACAGACGTTTGCACAATGCACTGGCAATACTGTTGAGCTACTAGAAAGATAGAGACAATTGAAGCAGCTACTTAATGGTGCGCAACTGAGTCTAATTGTCCTGAAGTGCCGCACGGAAAAATTACAGCTCAACTTGGTTGAAAACCAACCAGATTAACAGCAACTCCAAATTCGAGTGAATCCTCTGCAGATAGAAGAACATCAAAGAGAAAGACAATTCCCGCTCCTATCAAATACAAGCAGAGAAAAAAATCACCGGGGAAAGAAATACTAGAATGAACGACAAGTCAAACTGACCGACCAACAACCAATTACTGATTATTCAATAATAAGTCAATCGATCAATCTATTGCTTGTACTTAGATTAGAAAATTAACATAGCATTGCTATCATTAGCATCAGTATTAGCAAGGGTGTATAATTAGCATCAATCAACCCTGCAGCGAGAATCTAAACACCTCCACAGTTTAAGCTCCTGCTTAAACAAACAGCAACATTCTTACTGTATTCAAGCACTTTTTGATTTTTTTCGGTGTGCTTTTTCACACATCTTTGACTTTTATTCATAATTTTTGCAGCTGGAAGCCCCACATTTACTCATCTCCATTGCTTTGGCTTGTTTAGCAACTAATCTTGAAATGCACTTCCATATCGGTGTGTTTTTGCGCCGCGTTTTTTTTTTTCCTACTGTGTTTAAATTTGATTACTGCTGCGGTTTATGGAATGAGAATGTTAATTTCACTGCCAAGCTGCTGCCATTCACTGTCTGAAAGCTGTAAAAGATGAAATTTTATTTTGTATGTACTCTGTGTATACAAAATTAATAAAATAGAAGTTAATAAAAGCTTTCTAAGTCTAGGTCTACATGTAGTCCCATGCACATTGTGCATTTGGTCTTAAGGTATTGCTATATTAGCGATACATAGAAAAGCTTTATTTTTTAACAATTTAACCAATAACCAATAGGTTTAATCTCTTTAATCTCAATTTAAGCAGATTAAATGGGCATAGTCATGTTATTTGACGTATCAGGACTTGCTTTATGTAACCTTATTTTATTATGATCAACATTTTTTGTTCTGTTTTGTATAGGCTTTAATGTGACTATGCACCTTTAAGCCAGACTTTAAGTGTTCCAGCTCCTCTTATTAAAGCTGAAGGAATTGTGTGAAAATTATTTGAGTTTGGCTGGAGTGCAATATATTGGACAAAACACCATGCTGTTTTTATATATGTGATCACAGAATAAAAGTTGACGTGTTCATTTTAATGCGCTTAACTGACAGGAAACAATATATTTTTTCCTCACCAACTAGAACTGATAAAGGAATAATTGGTAATTGACTGATTTGTCAGAAAAGTATTTTAACATATATACATGTCATACTGTCTATTATAGTAGGTCTATGAAAATTTCTGTCTGAGGTTAGTTGAGATTCAGTTAGCAGAGACCCTTAACTCATATTTCCTCTTTTTGGTGTTCTGCTGAATGAAACATCTTATCCTTTGTCTCTTAAGCCCCTTAAATAAATAAAAAATATTCCATGTCTGTAAGAACTTCAGTCAAATACTACAGCATAATGACCTCTCGCTGCCATAATTAGCTCAAAGATGTTTTGCTGTTCTGTCAGTAAACAACTGTATGCATATATGGAGTTTTTCAAGGCTGTTCTTCCCTTTTGAACATTCTCTCATTTTATCACATCCAAACTACAACATTTGATGTAGAATGTCACTTTAGGTGATTGGAAAGAAAACTATGCAAATTTCAATTCAATAAAAAAAATGATTTGTGCAACTTATTTGCTTAAAAGATATGTCAGAAATAATAATATGCTGTCTACTATTGTAGCTCTTGTTGCTTACTGTGGCTGTTGTCCTGCTGCAAGATGAAGCTCAACATCAGTAGTGGAGTTTTTACACCCAACAAGTTTTCTCCCAGGGTTAACTATGAATTCCTTCTTTATCTTTTAATGAACTTCAACAAACTTCTCTGTCCCCTGAGGATGTTATTTTAAGAATTATGCATAGTTTTTATTTTCTATCATACAGGTTTTTAGGGTTTGCTAAAAGGTTCTGTTTCAGTCTAATCTGAGCAGACCACACCTTGGCTTTGGCGTCTGGAAGATTTGTGGCAAACTTCCAACGGGACCTCTGATTTCCCTTCAACAGTGGCTATCGTATAACAGTTGACAGAGTTGACAGATGATAGGAAGGTAGATGAGGGTTTAATAACTTATAAGTGGATACTGTTTATGATTTAGGAGATACAGTATCTCAGACCAAATGGTTGAGTGGTCTATCACACATAATGTTCAACTTGTCATATTGAACATTACATTATGTTGCTGACATTTGCGTAGACTTAAAGGTATAGTGGAGGATTTCCACAAATTTTTGAAAAGACCCACCCTCTCCACTTTTAAAAAAAGTGCACATGCACCACCCTGCACCCGAACATCCGCCTTAACCCCTAAATCCCTCAATCACTATATATAGCGGGGACTATATAGTGGACTTTATAGCAAACTCAGTTAACTGACCGTTCGGACAGATGATCACTGCTTTTTACCCCCCGTTGGTCATGTACCTCCTCCTCCACTGCGCAGTGCCTGCGTCATCTTTGTTATTAGTCGCCACTGTTGGGTAACGGCAGCCTATGGTGACCGCGGGCCACTGTGACAACAAATCCCACAATGCTTTGCAAGGAGAGCTCTCTGCGCAAACCATTCCAGGAAATATCTTCCTCTTCAGAGGCCTTTCTTTTCTTCTCATACACTTCGTAGATACTTTTTCTCTTACGACCCCTGGCCATTTTTAAAGAACTGTGGAGAGAAAGGTGAGCTTCAATGACAGTCTGAAACCGTAGCTCACCACAGATGTACACCTGAAAGTGCGCATGCGCAGAAAAAGATAGCCAATGGGAACGAGCACGTAGGACTGCCTTTCTTTAACATATCACCAGAATTATTGACAATTAGGAGGACCACTTATTTACATGATCCACTCAGTAATAAATGATCGTCTTTTATTCCTCCTTAATATTTTTACGAGGTACTGCGTAATACCAGAAGGAAGTGTCAAGAGAGTAATGAATCCAATTAATTTGATTAGCTGTCTAATAAAATATTTAAATTCAATTTAGCTGTCATACCCAAGGGAAAATAGCATCCTCAAAAAAGAAGAGGTCTGTAAAGGCTTGATAAATGAGGTAATTTGCCAGTATTATCAGAAACAAACATTAAAAGGACTGAACAGGGAAACATTTCATCACAGCATGAAACAGAATAGTTTTACTGCAGCTGTTATTTAATAACTTTTTAGCTCATTGATGTGCAAAAAGCAACACTCCCGAAAGAAAACTTTATACCAATGATAATGTTTTGATTTAATCACAAACTTCTCAGATATTCAGTTGGGGAAAAAAAGATTTGAGACTGAAAACAAAAACTGTGTGCACTGTAATAGGAAGAGAGAGAGACATACATTATTTGTCATTTTGTGCACATAGTGTATACAAAAAGAAATTTTGTTTAGTACAGCTCTCAAGACATTTTCATTTTTTGTGTAGCCATGATAAAGGTAAGCAGCAATAATAATGTAAACATACAACTGTATGTTAGTTACAGTTCCAGCATTCAGTTTAGTTTTTTTTTTAAGCTCATTTTATACAACATTCAAGTCTATTTCCAGAGTGCAGCAGGGAAAACAGTCCGTGGTGGGAGTGTGAGTGGTCATTGACAGTGATGGGCAGTAGCGCCGCTACATGTAGCGAAGCTATTAGTTTAACTACATTTTCCAGTAGCTTGAGGGTAGCGTCGCCGCTTTATTTATCAAGTACCTTTCCTGTACCGACGTTATTGTTTTGATCAAGTAG
>NW_015150658.1:96507-102277 GCF_000732505.1 Cyprinodon variegatus
AAAGTAATTACTTTAGTTTTTATTTTAATATGCTGATCATAAAGCAATGTTTACACTGTGTTATGTCATTGGCTGATCTTTAATAAATATTTTAACCAGTGTATCAGACTCATTTTGAATTAGGTTGGTACAACGTTAAGTAGCTTCTGATGTAGTTAAGCTACTTTTAACACATTAGTGTAACTTAGCTTGCTATAATTCTTTAGGTGGTAGCTTTTGTGTAGTGAAGCTTAATTTATTGCTGAGTAACTGATAGCTTAGCTCACTACAATGGACAAGTAGCTTGCCCAACACTGGTCATTGATGATGTTACGGGCAGACACGCAGCGCTGGGATTAAATGTCTTTAATGGAGGGAACAGGAGCCCCGCTGATCCTCTCTGCTGTTCTTACTACTCTCCTCACCTTCTTCCAGTCTGAGACGCTGCAGCCTTCACACCACACAGTGAGACAGCTCTCCATGGTGCTTCTGTGGAAGATTTTTAGGATGGGTGGGGGTAGGTGAGCTCTCCTCATCCTCCGCAAGAATTACATGCGCTTTTGTGCCCTTTTGATCAGTGAGGTGGTGCTTAGTCCAGTTGAGGTTAACTGTGATGTGATGAATTCTGTGCTGCTGATCACCTCTACAGCTGAGCTGTTGATGAACAGTGGAACTTGGTTAGGCCGGTAATCTCCATTATGTTGTGTTTTTTTTTTAGAATGTTTGTTAAAAAAAAAAAAGAAAGTCAAAATAGGTATTTAGTGCTATAAAAATAGTTTACATCAGTACATTTCCATCCATCCATCATTTTTCGCTTATTCTGTCAGGGTCAAAGTGGTGCCGGTGCACCAGCAGTTTATAAGTGAGACAACCATGCACACACACACACACCTAAGGAGAGTTTAGAGATGCCCATTATGCCAGATGTAGCCAGATGTAAAAATTTCCATAATTGTCTCATCAGTCCACAAAATAATTTCCCAAATGTCTTCAGTTTTTGAGGGTCAATGTAAGCCTTTTTTCCCTTATTTTCTTCAGCTCTTGGAAATTTGCCGTAGAAGCCGTTTTTACCCAATCTCTCTTTCCTATGATCAAATCATAAACTCTGACCTCAACTAAGGGAAGTGAGGCCTGCCGAGCCTTAGATCTTGTACTTTGTTCCATGTTAATATCCTGGATGAGATGCTGTTGTAGTCTTGGAGTACTTTTGGGAGGCTGGATACTGGATAATGACTGACTGTTATCAATTTAAGTACCAGAGTCTTAATATTCATGTAATATTTTTTTCCAGACTGATAAATAGCATTTGCTTTGTTTATCATCTGATGCCGACATCATTTGATGCCGACATGATATGGTGCTATTTTATATTATTGTAGCCTGCTTCCTAATTAGAAGGGTTCTGTTTAAGCAATTTATTGAATATTCAGGGTGACATCCTGTATTCATGGTGTACTGTAGCCTTTAAAATCAAATTCATATTTGATTATTACAGTTCTAGATGTATTAATGGGATGGTTGCTTTCTTCATATTGGATCAGGTTAGTTTAGATCTTTCATTTTTCATCATTTATGTTATTCTCTAAAGTCTTCATACTGTATGTGACAAAAAGGAAACACATTTCTGCAACACTGTACTGTAGGTGGTTTGTTTCTGTATGTTTTTATGTATAAAAATAAAAGGAATAGACAACAATGTCTAATATATTCTCTCTCTCTCTTTGTTTCGTGTAGAAAATTTATGCAGCACTGGATTACAGTCACTCTAAACATCGTAATCCTCACGGATACTTCTGCTGAAACCTTCCTGGATAATCAGTGCAGTGAAGAGGAGAAATTAATGGACACAAGTTCTAGTCTTGCACATTAGAAAAAGGCTTTTCTTATCTTTTTATTTTAGAAAAGTTGTGCATAATGGCCCAAAATCCCACTGGACTCTGAAGAGCTTTTTATGAAGAGGCTCTATCACTGAAACACTTTTGACATTATTAATGCAATCCTGACATTTTTTTCTTCAAAGCCTCATCGAAAGAGTCTGATATTAGACAAAAAAAACTCAGACGACTTCATGCAGACTTCAGAAGAAAAGATAAAAGTGAGACCTCTTCATCTCTCATCATCGTCTTCCAGTATTCAGCTCCTCGCTGGGCTTTTTGTTGAAGATGAGAAACCCATTTATGACTCTGAGAAATTGCACATCCTGGCATTAAGGTATCATGATCCGCTGGCTGCTTGTAGAGGATGAGATCATCTGAATACAAAGTTGGATTTTTTTCTGGGGAGAAATGGTGAACTGGAGCTCGTAGATCATCAGGATTCTTAGTGATGAACTAAAATCATGGACAACATCACAGGTAATAACACTACAACTCCATCTTGGAATGAGGCCACACTCCTCAGCCTTCAGGTCTCGCTCTACGTGGTGTTAGCAGTCGTCACCCTGGTAACCGCTCTCTCAAATGCCTTCGTCATAGCCACCATCTTTCTGACCAGAAAGCTCCACACACCTGCCAACTTCCTCATAGGCTCTCTCGCCATCACAGACCTGCTGGTGTCTATCTTGGTCATGCCCATAAGCATAGTGTATACCGTAACAAAAACCTGGTCGCTGGGACAGATTGTTTGTGACATCTGGCTCTCATCTGATATCACCTTCTGCACTGCCTCCATTTTGCATCTGTGTGTTATTGCCCTGGACCGCTACTGGGCCATTACAGATGCACTGGAGTACTCCAAGCACCGCACCATGCGTAGGGCGGGGATGATGGTTGGGGTTGTTTGGGTGATTTCTATTTCTATTTCCATGCCTCCACTTTTCTGGCGGCAGGCCAAAGCGCAGGGGGAGCTTACAGAGTGTGTAGTGAATACAGAGAAGATCTCTTACACCCTATATTCCACTTTCGGTGCCTTCTACGTTCCCACAGTGCTTCTCATCATCCTCTATGGAAGGATCTACGTTGCTGCCCGCTCTCGTATTTTCAAGACCCCATCATCCGGGAAGCGCTTCACAACGGCACAGCTCATCCAGACATCTGCAGGCTCCTCTCTCTGTTCTCTTAATTCTGCCTCCCACCAGGAAGCACACCTACACTCTGGCAATGCAGGAGGTATTGGGGGTGGAGGGGGAGGCTCGCCTGTGTTCATGAACAGTGTTAAAGTGAAGCTGGCAGACAGCGTGCTGGAGAGGAAACGTCTGTGTGCGGCGCGGGAGAGAAAAGCCACCAAGACGCTGGGCATTATTCTGGGAGCGTTCATCATCTGTTGGCTCCCATTTTTTGTCAGCACACTCGTCAGCGCGATATGTACGAGCTGTTGGTTCAGTCCGGTGCTGTTCGATGTCTTCACATGGCTGGGATACCTAAACTCACTAATCAACCCTGTCATCTACACCGTGTTCAATGACGACTTTAAGCAGGCCTTTCAGAAGCTCATTAAATGCAGACAGAGCTTTTAGGAGGTAGAACCGGATAAAACTGGCAAACCCTAAAAAAATGGGTAGATGAATAGAAGAAAGGACAATGAAAATAGTATAAGTATATCTAAATAGACTTGAAAATGAATTTATTTCAGTGATTTAACTTACAAACTGAACTCATGTTTTAAATAGACGTATTGCATAAAGAGTTTCCAGCCATTATTTTTCTTTGTTTTGATGATTCTGGCTTAAAGCTCATGAAACACCCAAATTCAATTTGTTACATTACATATTGAAATACATTATATATTAGGTTTCTACCAAAGATGTGAGCTTTCTTACAGTATGTCCATGCACCATGCAGTTTATGCACTCATATTTGGTTGGGGCTCCTTTTGCATTAAATACTGATGATCAGCCTGTGAATCTGTTTAAGTTTTCCAAAGGGTTTTCTTGCTTTATGGCCCTCTGCACCTCTGATATATCCCATTTTCCCATAAAAAGACTGTACTTTTGCTTGGACCAGTCAGCTGGATAATTAAGGACAAAGGTCATTAAAGCATCTTCTGGTATCTTAGACAACGTGAATAGTTTCCAAGTCCTCAGTAAACATTTTTATTAGTGTACCTATAAAGCTTACCAGCAGAGGGGAGAATAAGGAGGTCCTAAATATCCAGTTAGACATCGATACTGACTTTAATTCTTAATTTAAATTTTTAAACTCTCAAATATTACTTTTATTAGCCATAAAGATTCTTGATTCTTGAAAATGTAGATTCACCTTTTTGAAAAAAGATTTTGTATGGAGTTATTTTTGTGTTTTTATGAAGTTCTATAAAAAAAGCTATCTGAAATGGGAAATCATTTTGAAAGTAAAATAAATATATTGGAAAGAAAAACTTTTTTTATTTTTTTTTTTAATTTGATAAAAAAAAAATTGACACCATAATTCAGGCCTCATAATCACCAAGTCCCAGCTTATTCTTTTTTTGAACCTAAGGTGTTGGTGATGTGTTTCTCGTCAGCAGTTGACAAGCAATACAAGGAAACAAAAATAATAAACATGGTTTCACCCTGTGACACATAAATCCTCTCCAGAGTGTCCCCGCAGTCAAGAACATGGCTGTTAGGTTAACTGGTATCTCTGTCCCAGTGACCGCCAGACATAGGTGGGATCGGCAGGTGAAGACGATAGATGACTATACAAATGAAAACCACAGAGGATTCAAAACAATCAGAAACATTAAGGTCATTAGAAAGATGTTTTACTGTTAACAACATAGTAGATAAGTCATTGATAATTTGATTTAACCCCTAAAGATACTATACATATACATTCACTCAGCACCTCCCATTGCTTTCACAGACTTGCCTGAACAATCAGAACAGGGATTAAAATTTCAATTGCTGCAGAGAAACTGAGAAGCCAATAATATGGCAAGAATATGACATTTAAAGAATATTCCTTGCAACATTCTGTGGTCACAAAGAGCCATTAAGCTACAAGACAGATGCTTTTTGCACCATTTTTCCTCTTTCTCATACAAATTACTTTTACAGTTTTGTTTAATAGTTTACCTTATATTTTTGATACAATAAAACTTTACCTGGTCTGATTTATTTTAAGGACATTGAGTACAGGTAGGTCATGATGTTAGGAGCTGCTTTATATTTTGTTTGACAGGTGGCACAGCTCTGTGACAATGACTGCAGTTCTTCTTAAATATTAATTTTTTTTACTTTTAGTTTTTACATTTCAGAATTTGACCCACCCAAATTTGGAACATTATTTCAACCTTAAAAAACTCACAAAAGAAGGAAGGCAATTAATAGAGTTTTATTGAAACAGCTTGTGCTTCTCTTCCACTATGGTTGGGAATTCATAAGATTTTCACGATTCTGATTCCCTTTTCGATTCTGTGAAACGATTCGATTCCTTATCGATTTTCTTATTGATTCTGTGAAATAATGAATTTGGTAAGTGCACAGTGACATTCATCTACCTTCGCCTGGGACATTCTATTTCTGCCTGCCTCTGGGAAAACAGAAGGCAGTGAACGGGAGCTGCCAGTCTCTGAGCCAGCGAGGCTACCCATTTCGTCACAGTCATCTAAATCTAATGGAGAAGGCATCCGTTTAATGAAAAAGCATTACTGTACAATTTCAGGAAATTAACTCATCTCCCCCTGATTTAAATAAACGAGCGTCACCTTTCTCTCGCTCCCTGAACTATCCAAATTAGGTTTAATTTAATTAAAGTAGAGGTAGGAAACTTGTTTTATTTTCATATGGCATCTGATTTACTAGGAACCACATTAAGCACAGCCAGTGATATATATATATATATATATATATATATATATATATATATATATA
>NW_015150658.1:102297-128693 GCF_000732505.1 Cyprinodon variegatus
TATTTACATTTATTTTTCATGTAAGACATGATTTAATTATTAAATTTGCCATATATATATATATATATACATATATACATATTTACATTTATTTTTCATGTAAGACATGATTTAATTATTAAATTTGCCATATATATATATATATATACATATATACATATTTACATTTATTTTTCATGTAAGACATGATTTAATTATTAAATTTGCCCTTAAAATACAGAATGCAAAATCACTCTTTTAAAAAGTACATTACTTAGAAATGAATATGGTTAGTTCACTTTAAATGTATAAATAGATATAGAGTGAAGAAGTTATATGTGTTTTTAGGCGCTCTCCAGTCACTGAATTTGGGTTGTTTATTAGATTTAAGTCTTAATCATTAAAATTACAGTGAATATTTGCTTAAAATATATCACTCTGTATGTAATAATTCTGTTATGTAAATTTGAGTTTCTTTTTATTCAATTAGTTAAATAATTTTTGTTGATATATTGACTTACTGACATGTACCTGTGAACATTTTAAAATCTTCATCTTCCAAAGATCCTCTGATGATAATAAGCCTTTTTTTTAGCATCTATGTTTGGATACATGCAGTGAATCTATCCTGAAGACTGAAGCATGCATCTTTAAAACGGAAAGAGAAATCTGTTTGTCTTAATTCTTCCTACAGAACTATGAAAAAAATTTATGAAAAATGTGTTTTATCTGACAGTATGGTTTTTCTGGTTGTTCCTGGATAACAGGAACCATTGCAAACACAAGACTGTGTGTGACTGCGATTAAAAAAAAGAACCTGAAGCAACTGGACTGAATCCTGCAGAGATGTAAAGCCATGAAATGTTTGTTTTCTTCCTGTCTCTTCTGTTTTACAGGATGCTTTCGCTCCAATGTTTTCTGTGCCAGAAGAAAATAATAGGCAAGACCACAAACGCTTAATTTCCATAAAAATAAATGTGTTTGACTGAGGTGTATGTTTGTGTTGTAGCAACAGATACTTCACTCTAAAACTCTTCTGCACCAAGCTGGTGAAGGAGCAGAAAGGGGACAAATGGTACTTAATATTACATTAACAGCAACTATTGATTTTGATGTTCTTTTATGTGCTTGTTAATTCATGCATTCATGTGGGAAAATGTTATTGGCAGATGAAATGGAGTTTGCTGGAAAATTTTGATTTTGAATAACATTTCTGGAGGCCCTGAAAATAATGGGAGCTGTGATGGACCATTGATGCATGTCTATTTCAGCAAAAGGGTCATTTGGGTCAAGTGGTAACCAGCTGTTTTTAAATTGAGTAAATGAAAAAAAAGATATCTGTTAAAAGAAGAAATAACAATGTAAATGAATAAAAGAGGAAATTAATTAAATGTTCTGACATATTCTTAAAACCTATAAGTAACTGAATGACTTCTAATCTTTCACAGTTTCACTGTCATTTATGTGGTTATGGAGGGAAATGTGTTCAATAATTTTTGCAAGCAAAGGACACATTTAAATGGTAATAAAAAAATGTAATTCAAAAATAAACTTTGAAAAAATAATCAAAAAAGACTTAAAGAGTAGCTTTTCTCTGATTTTATTTTTTCACCTTTTTTTATGTTTCTGTTTTTCCAATTGAGTTTTCCGATTTGGATTTTTTTTTTTCCCGGTTGCATTTTACAGATCACCTTCCATTTACTTCAAGCCGAAAAACAAACGCTCGCTCCAGACCAGTTAAAAATGTTGTGGCTAACATCCATGCAGACCAATAGAAATGCATCTTTGCTCCCCTCTCCAGAGGAAAGCCCACCCCCAGAAGATATGTGACCTGTACAGTAAAATGCTACTTAAAAATAATGCAATTTATAAAACTCAATTTGAAAGAAATTATTATCAAGAGTGAAAAAAGTAAAATGTTAAAATGAAATCAGAGGAATCAGTAAATTTACTATCAAAACTTTTTTTAAAGTTTTGTATTTGCATTACATTTTTTATTTTATTTCTATTTACAAAAAAATGTCTCTGCTTGTGACAATAAATGAATGAAATTCACTTCATATGGTTATCAAAATGTAAGCTTAAAGGGACAGTGTGTAAGGTTCACCTCCACCAAGTGGTGCAGTGAATAACTCACAAACGGCAGACCGATGCCTCCATTCTTCTCTGTTAGCCTTTTAAAATCAGTTAAAATTAACGATGAAACACAGAATATTTATCTGAAATCAGGACTGAAAGAAGCCTGGTCGTATTACTTCTGGGAGAAATAACAGCAGCTGATAACTGTTGCATTGGAGCTCATCCACTTTAGGCTAACAAAATAACAAGAGTTTGGCTTCTCTGACAGAAAATAGTTACACAACATGGTGTCTTTATTGGTTGTACCATCTTCTATATGTTTATAGACGAATACTTTAAGCTATGAGCAGGATTTCATTCTTGATGTGATGTTATTTTCATGTTGTTTTTAAGAGATCTGACCCACATGCAGAAAACGACTTAGAGAAACCAGAGTAAACGTTTAACAGGCTGTATTGAGGAGTTCAAATGGGTTGGGTTCTGGGGAACTCAGAGAGCTGGTGAACTGGAACTGGAAGTGAGAAGGGAAGTTCACAGAGGTTAGTTCAGGGTCCGTGGGAACTTTGAACGGCTTCTTGCAAAAACAGAGACTAATGGGACTCACGATTACAGAGAAAGGTTTCTTCCCAGAATCCAGTCGGTGTGGGTTTTTCCAGAGATAGAGGGGCTCGTTGGAGGTTGGACAGGTTTTGGTTTGGTTGGTTCCTGAGGAGCAATGAAGAGGATTGCCACTTAGATTTCCTGGAGAATTTGAACAGGACATGTGGAAATTAATCCCCTGCTCAGTGTGAAGCTCAAACAATCCTTCCAGGGGGAGAAGGCCAAACATCCAGTATGCAGGATGACTTCCTGCTGAAAGGCAAAAGACAAAAATCACTTTAGACTCAGAGAAACAAAGACTCAGTTAGACTCAGCTAAACTCAGCTTGGCTAGAGGACCCAAAACTGGCAAACAGTCTGGCGCCAAAGTAGTGGCAGTCCACCGCTTAAGAAGTCCTCAGTAATGGGGGGCGCCACCTGGTGGTGGAGGGGGAAAACACAAAAACACAACCCACACAGACTGGATTCCTAACAGTTATTACACTTTTGCAGAATATATATTTATTTCTTACATATTGTCCCTTTAATATATAACTATAACATCATGTCTTGGCGGGGCTAAAACTGTTAACAGTGAAATATAATGTGCAGTGCCTTAAAATAATATTGTGTGTTTTATATTATATAATCCTAAAGTTTAATGGATACGAATATCATTTTTACATAAGCGTAAGGTGGACTGAAATTTATGTGACTTTTGGGACTTATAACAATTTAACCATTTGAGTCAAGTCATTATGCTCAGATTAAACAGGGTAGGTTAATTTTGCCTTACTTTTGTCTGGTAGCAAAAGAGTCCTGGTTCAAATTTTGGCTTTAGCCTTTATAATTCCCACTGAAAGGTAGGGAATGTTCTTGCATTTGTTGTATTAGTTTTATTTAAATTCTACGGAGCCCCTCTGATGACATGGTCATCTTGGACAGGCTGCTATGTAAACGGGCCTTTAGTCCTTCTTTTAGCTATGCTGCAGTTGTTTACACAACGCCTTTTCCACCTAAAATATCGTCTTAGCAACAAATGTCACGTGACTGGCGGAGACCGACTGGGTAAGCAAATCGAGCGCGCCTTAGACCTTAGAGAAGGCGCGCTCGATTTGCTTACCCAGTTGTCCAGGAATGATATTATTATTAATAAGTATTTCGTGCGCACGTTAAACTTATTGCGTGGCCACGAAATAGTATTTCGTGCGCACGATAAACTTATTGCATGGCCACGAAGTAGTATTTCGTGCGGACGTTATACTTATTGCGTGGCCACGAAATACTACTTCGTGCGCACGAAATACTACTTCGTGGCCACAATTAAAAATTTTTTTTGACCATGTCATCAGAGGGGCTCCGTAAAATTCTATTCCAAAGTACCTTCTTGTTGTTTTTTTTTATTTGTTTGCCTGCTGATTCTTACGTTGTTTCTCAAATCACCAGAAATTCCTCATCAAGGGGTTATCAGCAGGTTGATACCAAATAAAACAAAAATAATAAAACTACATGGTTTCACCCTTTGACACATAAATCCTCTCCAGAGTGTCCCCGCAGTCAAAAACATGACTGTTAGGTTAACTGCTATCTCTTTCCCAGTGACCGCCAGACATAGGTGGGATCGGCAGGTAAAGACGACAGATGGTTACTATACACATAAAAACCCCAGAAGATTCAAAACTATCAGAAACGTTAAGGTCATTAGAAAGATGTTTTACCATTAACAACATAGTAGATAAATCATTGATAATTTGATTTAACCCCTAAAGATACTATACATACATTCACTCAGCACCTCCCATTGCTTTCACAGACTTGCCTGAACAATCAGAACAGGGATTAAAATTTCAATTGCTGCAGAGAAACTGAGAAGCCAAAAATATGGCAAGAATATGACATTTAAAGAATATTCCTTGCAACATTCTGTGGTCACAAAGAGCCATTAAGCTACGAGACAGTTGCTTTTTGCACCATTTTGTCCGCTTTCTCATACAAATTACTTTTACAGTTTTGTTTAACAGATTACCTTATATTTTCTATACAATAAAACTTTACCTGGTTTGATTTATTTTAAGGACATTGAGTACAGGTAGGTCATGATGCTAGGAGCTGCTTTATATTTTGTTTGACAGGTGGCACAGCTCTGTGACAATGACTGCAGCTGTTCTAAGTAAAAGTACTTCTTAAATATTCATTTCTTTTACTTTTTGCTTTTACATTTCAGAATTTGACCCACCCAAATTGGGAACATTATTTCAACCTTAAAAAACTCACAAAAGAAGGAAGGCAATTAATAGAGTTTTATTGAAACAGTATTGTAAGTATTTGGTGCTCAGGTGACAGCGGGGTGCATTACCTCTGAAATTCACTTTGATAATGTATATGAGCTGCTGAATGAGAATATGGACGAGACCCCAGATCTGAAACTGTGGGTGGAACAGAGATGGAATGAAGATGGTTTCCAGCTGGAACAAGGCGCAAGTTTGTGTGAACCTCCATGATGAGCAAGCATAGAGGAACAGTGGATGGAGAGAAAAAACTCCAGTTGTGAAGAAATGTCTGCCAAAACCAACATGGTGGCTTTCTCCTGAACCAACTGGGGATGCCTTGTGAAAGCAGTACGAGTTCAGGGAATTACTTTAATAGGGGCAACTAGCAGCATGGAGAAGGAGTCATTTGGAGTTTGTTAGGATGGTGGAAAAGGAGACGGAGGAGGGATGAAGAATCAAAGTCTGACATGCGATTAAACTTAGATGCGGATAGCGGCTAAGCTGTGGATATTTGGATGCTGACTGGATCATGAGGAGGTGCAGTTGAATCCAGTTTATTCAGTTGAACTACTTCCTAGGCTTCATTTTATTTTGTGAGACACTGGAACAGAAGTGAAAAATAAGGTCCTGCACAAATCCAAACACATACTATCCGTGATCCTGAGCAGATCCACTGTACAAACCCTGATGTCTGCTCTGAAATTTAGGATGAATTTAAAAAGATTTGTTAAGCTCCTATATCTGCCAGATCAAAGGAAGAAACATGGATAGGAAAAGCTAACAATAGCTATTTAAATATTAACAACTAACAGATGTTAGTCCAATAATTTTTTTTTCGTCAGTGTGAAAGCCCACTCACAAGCGTTTCCTCACAAACTCTGCTCTGCGCTTTGGTTCTGTCATTTTACAGGTATTAATGAATGCAGGGGATTTTAATGGGCCACTGTATAAGGTTCAAAATTATAAATTGGTGAAATAATATTTAAACCCCACCCCCACTATTCCCTGATTACCATGCTATTAAAGAAACCAGTGGCTCATAGTAAAATAAGAAAATAACTGGATAAAGACTGAAGATGAGAAATGAGTCATAACTTGTGACAATGAGCTCTGTTGATCACCGTAATAATTATGCATAAAGACCTGGAGTGTATGAACTAAAAGGGGCTTCTGTGGATAATATTATTCCTAACAAAATTATTATTAATCTTGAACAGAGCCAGCAATCAGCCAGAGTCAGAAGAAAAGTAAAACTTTGATAACTGAATTTCTCTGACCTTCATCACATAGCTTTTTCACGTTATTTCATATCCATTAGTTCTGTTGTTTGTTCAAAAGCATTTTAATTTCAATCCTAAAATACAACCATAGAAAACATGAACACCAAAACCAGTCCTGTCATCCTAGATCAGCTTAGATGGAAGAACTCCTCCAGGTAACATTAAGCTGTCTTGAGCAGAAAAACTGAAAGGTCATGATGCACTTAACTTCAGAAAATGTGACCTGTCACTTCCTGCAAATTGAAAAGAGTGAGGCTCAAAGTAGAGCAACAGGAAATCTCCCTTAAACATATACATAAACACAGTGAGTGACATCTATGCAAACAGACACAGTTACAAAGTAAAAGTAGTGCAGAAAGGGAAACTTAAGGGTAACTTTACCTATTCCAACACAAAAAAACAAAAACAACCCAATAGTCTGTCACTGACTTGTGCTATAGTGAATTTATTTGGGAATTATTTTCTTTGTAAGGAAAAAGAAGTCAGATCACCATAATCAGAGACCAAGTGCCAAAATTAAACATTGTTTTTATAAACCTAAAAGGTTTATCATGATAAATATTAATTCCATTTAATCTTAACCAACTTCTTGGATTGTCACTTCTATTTTTTTCACTGCTGATTCCTTAGGAGTAACAATAAATAAACTCAAATATATTATTAAATTAAGGTGGTGTGTGCAGTTTAGGAATAAAAATCCATATTTTTTAAGCAACTGGATAGCTAAAGAACACTTTTTTTTTTCAAAAATGGGTTGTTTTTTAAGTGCACTATTTGTACCCTAGGGCTGCCATAAACTCTTCGACAAAGTTGTAAATATTTGTTTTTGCTGAATTATCTTTTCTATCATTACTATAACAAAGCATCAAAGAATGTTAAGAGAATATTTTAAATCCGTGTTGCCTGCCCCTAATCTGCAAATGTGTAGAGATACACTCATTTGTCAAGTCCTACTGTTTTCTTTAACATATATTTTTATCTGGAGAGACTCACACAGAAAAACGCTGCAATTAAAAATGTTTCATTCATTTTAATTTATTTATACAGGAAACACAGTCAGATTGGTCAAAACTTTTCTATCTCAGAAATACCAGCTGATTGCATAGATCTGTTGACTCTCACACTGATCATGCATGTAGCAACAGTGGAGAGGAAAACTCCCCTTTTATCAGGAAGAGACCTCAAGCAGAACCAGGCTCAGTGTGAGAAACCATCTGCAAGCAGACTGGGGTTCAAGGAGACTGAAGCAGGTATGCAGATATTGCCATAAATTAAATAAATTATTTGGAGCTCAAGCCCCGGAAGACTTTGATGTTGTGAAACAACATCCGCTTAAATGAGTAACCTAGGGAAGGATTGTAGTCGTCTTTCTCAGGGAACAATGGTGGTGAAATAAGCCAGAGGAACTGAGAATAGTCTGAGAGTGAGGGAGGCGATGGAGTGGAGGTTGGTCAATGTTCGCTCACATGTAGGAGTGAGAAGCTTGGTCAGGAGCTAAATGAAGGGGATATTAAAGGATGATTGGCTTTGGAGGAGGTGTGGTCCCAACATGATTGGCGGAAGCTTAACAAGGGACATTGCAGGTGGTTCAGGTGAAGCTGATGAAAGTTTTCCAGATTGAATTTTCGCTTAACCATTATGTATGGAGTGAGTTTTGTTCCATTATTGTTGGAAGCCAAAAACCTGCTTCTAAATTAAAGTTAAAAAAAAAATTGGAATCCAGAAATAAAACTTAAAAAAACTTATTGATCAAAAAAGGTTCTAAGCATAATTTTGCTATTTTCTGATTTTACTATTGATTTAATCATTAAAAATTGTGTTTTGTCAAATATATTTTTCAGATTTTATATTTGTTGATATTTTTATTTTTACATATCTCTTTTTCAAACTGAGTTTTAGAAACTGCAATGAAATAACATTTAAACAATCACATTCTATTCATTAGAAGCCCAATGTCACACCATCGCTCTTGACGCACACGTTGATCAATAACAATGTTGTTGCCAGCAGAAATTCGTCTTTGCTCCTCACTGCATAGTAAAGCCTGCCCACAAAGGAGAAGATAATCTGATTGTTAAAATGCAATTTGAAAAGAATGCAATTTTTTTTTTTTTTTTGCATTTCCAAAATGTGTTATGTGTAATAGTCAATTTTCAATCTCTTAATCTGTGTCCACGAGTGGTAAACTATCAAGGCCTGTAAAAGTTGTCACAGAATTTCCTAAATTAAAGATACAACTTAAAATGTTCACATTTCAAAGAGCTTTAAAAAGATTTTAAAGTAATCAGAAGCATACTTCTGTGTGGATAATGAATGGCATGAATCACAACTGCTTGTATTTCAGGTAAATAGTCCTCACCTTTTTTAAGTCACTGAGTGATATTTAAAGCTTGTTCCTTCAGTTTTCTCTTTGTCTGGTCGTTGTTTCCTTATCAGTCTTCTGCTGACATTCTGTAATTCTGTTGTTCCTGGTTTTCATCGTTAAATTCTTTCTCACCATCACGTTCCTCCAAATGTTCTGTTATTGCTTTTGTCTTTTACTTGTGCAAATCATTACAGGCTGATTATGTTTCAAAATTCTCTACTTGTGTGCTTTTACAGTCATTTCATATTAGTAAATAAATAAATAAATAAAATATTTCTTGTGTTAGGTAAGCAGAGTTTTATCATCCTGGAAGTATTTGGCATTCTTGTCTGAATACCTTCAGCTATAAAACAAATATGAGCCAAATTTTTGGATTATTTATTGCTGAATTTGTAAGCAATGCAGGTTAGAAACTGGAAGGATTAATATGTTTTGTTCCTGTGGGTTTGCTGCTTTGGGAAAACCATTTTAGGACTCTTAGCTGTTTAACTGAGGCCCTGAAAACATTTAGGAGGTCATCCAAGGACAGCAATAACAAGGATGTCTGGAACGAACAAATATACAAAAAGCATCAAGTGAGCTCAAGTCTTAAGGCAGACAGTTCCAGAGTCTGGGAGCCACGAGCAGGCTGCACTATCTCCTTTTGCTTTCATCATAGGTGAAGGGGAAACTTGGACAACCCATGTCACACTGGTGCAGGAGCCCTCTGGTTTAACCTGGTTGCATTGTAAAAGTTCGAGATTTGAAGTCTAACGACAGAATTTTTTAAAAGCTTTAAACTGTTATGGGAAGGATTTGACAAGAGGTGCGTTTTGTTTTGCCCAAATTACACTGCAATAAAGAAAGCCTAAATAATAATTTACAGTTCAGTATGTGAGCCAATGAAGCTCAATTTTCAATAACTTCAGAATCACAAAACTAAAGCAAGAGATCCTCATCCTATGTAACTTTACAAGAGAAAAAACAAATTGTATCTTCACTTAATTTAAGAATTTAGCCAATTACAGTTTAGCAAAGTCTAAGCACTTTAGCCTTTAATTTGTGTGAAACGAGGTGTACAGGTGAATATCACCTGCATAGTAGTGATAAAAATATGTTTTAAAAGGTTGACAGAGTGTGAGCAGGTGAGAGTTAATACAAGAAAAATCTGGGAAGCTCCAAAACAGAACTGTGCTCTGCATTAAAATGGGTTGGGTAAGGGGAAGATCTGTTGTTGGAATAAGATACAGGAAAAAATATCTGTTAGGTATGAAAAGAATCACTTCAATGTAGGTTTTAATATACCAGCACCTCACTCTATATCACAAAAGTAAGGTCCACCATTAACAGTGCATTACACTTTCCCCATACTCTGCATTCTTTTATCTCTACACCAGTGCCCCTAGAAAAAGTCCTGTTGTTATGGCAAATGCCAAACCCAGACTACATCATTGGGTTGCCAGACTGAGTCACTCCAGAGAAAATGTCTCTGCTGCTCATGATGGTATTTCCCATATGGAATCATTGCATAGGAGGCATCCTGTCATATAAGAATTAAATACTAAGCTACTGATGCTGACCTATTCTCATCCAGAGGTTTTTGTAAATGATTAGTATGACTAGGTACAGGATTTTCTTTTCTTTTGCAACCTTTTTCATGGCATGGAAGAAATTGGAAAATTTACATTTATAAGCATGAATTGGAATGGTTTTCTATTTCATTATCTTTTCAAACAACACTTAATGCTCATCAAACACATAACAGCATTAGGTCAGATGAGTACAATACAAGGTAGAATTGGAATAACCATAATTAAATACTGAAATCCATTCTAGTATATGATGGGCATCCCCCCCCCCCTCTCTTTTGGTATAAACAATTTACAATTCATTGTCTAAAAAGCCATGCAGCTTATTAATAACCAACATCTACATTTTTAGAATGCTTCTATGATCTTATTTGAAAACTTTAATTTGGCTAAATTATGAATTTTCTTTTTTAAACTTTGTTTCCTCGAGTACAAAATTATCAGAAACTGTTTCTGCCAAGTTGAAGAGTATCAAAGGGAAAAAAAGACTCTCCTTTTGAGCGGAGAAAATGGGTTTTATACTAAGAGAAAATGTGTTTATGTCTAAAAGCTGATCAAATTATGTTTGATAGGTCTTTTATATTTCAAATGGCACATGCTATAGAGATAGTTTAATAAAATCATTTTGCACAGAGTGTGAAGTTGAAAATATCAGAGAATTTGTTTTCTACTCCTTTAATCATTCTGCAATGATGAAACCTGTGAGAATAATTTACTGTGAACTTTTGAACAACTTCTTTGCTGACTCATCCAAAGCAAACTTCAAGAACTGAATTTTATTTTTAAGTATTTTTGTTTTAAATGTTTCTGCTCTTAATGTTTTTCTTAAGGATTCCCTTTTCTTTTACCTCAGTTCTGGATTCAAGAATACACTCTTATTATAAGCACCGAAGAAGGTTTTTCAGAGTTAAGAAAATGTGGCATAAACTGAAATAAAAGCCTCAAAGCATTGGAACAAGTTTATCTTTTACTTTTTTGCAAAATATAATTTTCCCCTTGTGCACTTTGATTTAAGTCTTGTTGAGGAAAAAAAAAAACTTTAATTTGCAAAATTCTTTTATCTTTAAAGACAGGACAAGGTACAGGTTACATTCTTAAGACAACTGTCTGACTGCTTTACATCTATACTTCTTTTTATACCAAATCTATAGTCCTATTTGAATGTTTATGTATCAAAAGTAACACATATAAAGCATTAAAAATAATAATGGTGACTACTCAATAACACAGTTTTTGTTTTTTTAAAGAGGAATGTCTATAATTCTAAGACCCTTTCATTAGTGTGCTCAGGGATCTCTGGACGGCATAGAGCTCGCTCGGGGTCTCGGAGAGGCACAGAGCTCGCTCAGGGGTCTCGGGGCGGCACAGAGCTCGCTCAGGGAGAGGGGGTGGTGGCGTCAGGCTGACCCGCCGGAGGGGGAGTGGATCTCTTCCCCCTGCGGTGCCTGCGCCTGAGGGAAACAAATGTCAGGGGAGGACCGACAGTTGGAGATGGTGGAGGAACCGGATCGGAGGCGATTGACAGCAGAGTAGGAAGGAGATGAAGTGATGGTTTGGGAGGTGCAGGTCTGTTGAAGAGTTGGGTGCTGGCTGCTAGGTGGTTCCACTCCAACTCTTCAAACAGTTCGGATAAGACTGGGGGAGAAATGAGTATGGAATTAGTGATTAGAATTTGCTTTAGTTGGCCAGCTGCACCCACCCTCTCCCCAGGCGGGCTGAGACTGTCAATGGAGTCCAGAGTTTTTCCAGCTTGAGGAAGAAATCCCTCAGAGTGTCCAGACTGGGCTCTGCTGGGTCCATCTTGGTTGGTTCCTATTGTCAGGGTTTTGATTGAGCCCCATATGCAGAGGCAGAGAGGCTGAGGTGATTTCTTGGAGTTTTAATGGAGAGGAATAGTAAACAAAGGCAGGAATCCAAAAATCCAACTAATAATGAAAAGCAAACCAGAACCAAGGAGACATCTGGGGAAACCAAACACGAGGGGCGAGGGAGAGACGAGGTAGGTAGACAGCTGCATGAGAAGACAGTAAAGACAAGGAACCAACAAAGAGTGACAGCAGAGGGAGAGTATATGTAGCTGACTGAGACAAAGGCAGGGCTAACGAGCTGACAAGGAGCAGGTGTGAGAGGAGACAATGAGGGAGCCAAGGGGAAAGGAACACACACAAGAGAGCAACAAAGGAAAGCAACAGAAAAACCTGAGAACATAAATCTAGAAACTACAACAAAATAGAAATTTAACCTATAAAACTAGAAAACAAGGAGCCAAGTAAAGCACAACAGAACCAAGACCAAGACACACTGAGATTATATTCCAAATTTGCTTTAACACAAATCCAAAAACGACTTTATTCTGATAATATTACAACTTTATTCTGGTAATGCTACAAATGTATTGTCAAAATAAAAAATAAAAAATCTCTAGCCTGGGCCTAATACTCCGTCGTATGTTCGAAACATCCTCATTACATAAAAATGTTTAACAATCATTCACCATCTACATTTTTGCAGAATGTAGGGTCTAAATATGGAACTTAACTTTTATGTCTATAGTATCCAGAAATTTATGTTTTTGTTCCCAGCATTTTATTGTCATTACACTGTCACAAGTACAGAGCAACGAAATTAACTCTCTGCATTTAACCCATTCCCTTGGTGCAGCGCCCGGGGAGCAGTGGGGGGGCTAAGGGTCTGGCTCAGGGACCCAGAGTGGCAGTCCATGGGAGTTGGGCTTGAAATCAGAACCTCATAATTCCCAGAGCAATGCCCTAACTACAAGATCGCCGCTCCCCAAAGCAGGCATTAGCATGAAGGGTCTTGCCTAAGGAACCACACTAGTGGGTCATTGCCCCCAGGTGGGATATAAACCCAGTCTTTCTGTTTGCAGGACGGGTGACTTACCACTTGAGCTAGCAAGCCACAAGAAATGTAAAATATCATTGATTAAAATTTATGGAGTTGCAAAAAAAAAAAAAATTTAATATTTGCTGGTTCTGCAGATAGGAGCAACTGTTTGGTAGGTAGGAGGTACGTATGGAAGCTACGGAAGCTCGCGCTAAACTGAAGTCATCGCTGGATAGTTATTGCTATAGCAAACCAATGCTACATTGGTATCAGAAGTGGGATTAAAGATGGCTGCCACTGTGAGAGAGATTGATGAGCTCACTCAGCAGATAAAAGACATGGAAGGCACACGGCCAAAGAGGAGTTCTGTTTCACCAGCAGTGAAAAGGCATTGTGGAGTGTATACAGCTGACGTTCCAGATGGGGCCAGTGTTACCCGGCCGATTGTGCGTAATCATCAAAGGACCCAGCAAAGCATGACTGCTGCACGGTTTCAACCCGGAATGGCACCACCAGCAACTGCAGCTGGACATGACACTCACCCACCTACCACACTGGGGAACTCTGTGGCGTCGGTGTCAACAGAAGGTCCACGACGTGGAGTAATGAACCTACCATGCTACAATGGGGAAGACCCACCAGAGACTTACCTCATCCAGGTACAGCTAGCTGCCCAGCTGAATTCATGATCAGCGGAGGAAACAGCTGTCCACGTTGCCCTGGCTGTTGAAGGCAAAGCACTTCAGATCCTCAGAGACCTGCAGCCCGAGGAGCGATCCAACTGGCCGGCCATCGAAAGAGCCCTGAAACATCGTTTTGGTCAGCACATCTATGCAGACGATGCTAGAGACAAGCTGTTCAGTCGTCAGCGCAGGGAGGGAGAAAGTTTGGGTGCCTTTGCTGCAGATCTCAGTCTATACACACGATGTGGGTACCCAACCTTTGATGATGCAACCCAGGAAAAGCTTGCTCTCCAAGCCTTTCTTCGAGGACTCCAACCTGAACCACTACGTGAGCACCTATGCCTGTGTGAACCAAAGACTCTGACAGTAGCTTTAACTGAAGCAGAGAGGGTTGAGCATGTACTGAAAATGGACAGCCACCAATCTACAATAAGACATCAGGCAGACCAGACTGATCTGGAGGGGAGTGATGATGAGGAGGTAGTATGCCAGGTCAACAAACCACCTCTACCGCGACGGGAATCCAGGACAACAGCTGAAGGGGTGGAGGGATGTTACCGTTGTGGAGAACCTGGCCACATTGCACGCTACTGTCCAGCACCGACTCCTTGAACTCCAGCGCCCAAGCCATTGTCAAACTAGAGTGGGGTAACACAGCTGGGAAACTGCTACCCATCACCAGCACCTCCCCTACCATTGATTCACCACTGCGACTTGGCCGCCTGGGAAAGACACATGGACTCTATCTGAACTGCCGCCTTAATGGCACACCAGTCAGTGCTCTGGTGGACACGGGGTCGACCATTTCGTTGGTTTGCCCGGGAACCTTACCGGACCCTGGGGGCCAAAGACCAAAAGGGTGGAGACACACAAAGCTGGACATCACCACAGTCACCGGTGAACGTGCCAAGATGCGGGATAAAAGATCCCTTCATGTGAGTGTTGCAAGCCACAGCGCCAATCACCAGTTCTGGCTAGCCAACATACAAGATCCCTGCATCATTGGACTTGACCTCCTAAGTAAGTGGGAAGCCACTGTTGACATACCCAGGGCCACACTCTATCTGGTACCAAAGCAGTAGGACTTCACACAACTGGTAAAGAAGGTCTCAAACTTGCCTCTTCTACATCATCACAAGTCAAAAGTTCTTCAACACAACCCCCAGCCAGGACTCCACCTACATCCGCATCATCCAATGAGTCCACATCATCATCACCAACCCGAGCTGCACCATCGCCACCACCAGGTGGAGGGTCCTGTACCCTGTTACCAACTGAAGGAGGCGCCACACCATTGCAGCCACATAAATGAACATCATTTAAGACTAAACAGGCTCTTGAAGACTTGTATCAAAGGAGCTTTGAGGGGTTGGATCAAGAGCAACGGCGCCAGCTGCATGAACTGTTAGAACTGTTTGTTGACATCTTGGCAGCCAGAGATGAGGACTGTACCCACATCAGCCTGGTACAGCATGACATCGACGCAGATGATGCGCACCCAAACTGCCTCCGACCTCGTCGTTTGCCCTTTTCCAAGCGGGCTGCAGCAATACTGAAAATCAAAGACATGCTGGTGGCAGACATCATCGAACCATCCAATAGTCCCTGGCGGCCCCAGTTGTTTTGGTCAAGTAAAAGGATGGCACCTGGCAGTTGTTGATTATCGCCTCCTCAACCGAGTCACTCGCAAAGACTCATACCCTCTGCCACAGATTGACGATGCGCTTGACCACATAGCAGGGTCCTGCTGGTTCAGCTCTTCCACAGTGGCTACTGGCAGGTGGAATTGGCACCCGAGGCACGCCCCAAGACCGCCTTCTCAATTGGTCAAGGCCTGTGGCAGTTCAAGGTCATGCCTTTTGGCCTCTGCAATGCTCCGGCCACTTTTGAGCGCCTGATGGAGAGGGTCCTGTCCGATATTCCCCCAAGCCGCTGTATTGCTTTTCTGGATGTCCTCTTCGCCCATGCTCCAGACTTTGAGGGTGCCTTGTCCAACCTGAGGGACGTCTTCCAAGCCATCCGCCAGGCGGGTCTGTGTCTTCACCCCAGAAAGTGTCACCTGTTTCGGCAACAGATGTCTTTCTTGGGTCACATTGTCAGCAAAGCAGGGGTGTCCACAGATCCAGCGAAGGTAACTGCAGTGAGGGACTGGAGTGTGCCTCGTACCATTGGTGAGCTGCGTAGCTTCTTGGGCCTGGCCTCCTATTATCGCGGTTTGTCAAAAACTTTTCCAACATCGCTAGCCCTCTGCATAGGCTGACTCAGAAGGGTCAGGCATTCCAGTGGGACAAGGACTGTGCAATTGCTTTCGTGCAGCTCCGGTCAGCACTTGTTACCGCCCCTGTGCTGGCTTACCCAGATCCTGGATGGCCATTCATCGTGGACACTGATGCCAGCAGGGTTGGACTTGGTGCAGTGCTGTCCCAGGAAGGACAGCATGGAAAACAAGTCATTGCCTACTACAGCTGCTCTCACAGCCGACCGGAGAGGAACTTTTGTGTCACCCGTCGAGAGCTGCTAGCTGTCGTCCAAGGCCTTCACCACTTTTGGACCTACCTGTATGGGCAGAAGTTTCTCCTGCGCACTGACCATACTTCTCTCACCTGGCTCCTAAACTTCAAAGATCCTGAAGGGCAGCTGGCCAGGTGGTTGGAGGCATTACAGGACTACAACTTTGAGATCTGTCATTGGGCTGGCTGCCTTCATGCCAATGCAGATGCTTTGTCACGGCGTCCCTGTCAGGAGGGTGAATGTCGGCATTGTCAACACGTTGAGAACCGAGAAACAGCGACCCCAAGGGTGGCAGCTTTGCAGACCACCTCTGTGAGCAACAATAATGCTAGCCCTCCAGTCTCCTTGCAAGCTATAACAGACGACTGCTTGGCAACAATAGACCCGCAGCAGCTCCAAGATGACCAGAGTCGAGACCCGGTACTCTCCCGAGTCCGGGACTGGCTAGGGGCAGGTCAACGACCAACATGGGCAGCAGTCTCTGCGTTGGTCCTGAGACCAAGTCTCTCTACGGCCAATGGCATAGCCTTACAATTAGGGATGGTCTCCTCTACCGCCATTGGCAAGCCCCCAGGGGTGCCCGTGACATCTTCCAGCTCCTGGTGCCATACCAGCTTTGCCCCAAGGTCCTCCAACTGGTCCATGGCTCGGTGGGGGCAGGCCACTTTGGGGTTGCTAAGACCTTGCACCGGCTCCAGGCCCGCTTTTACTCGCCAAGCTGTCGGCAGGATGTAGAACTGTATGTTCATCAGTGTGACTCCTGCATTGCCCAGAAGGGTCCAACTCGGTGCTCACATGCCTCCATGCAGCAGTACCAAGTGGGAGCTCCAATGGAGCGTGTGGGGGTCGACATCCTTGGTCCCTTTCCCACCACAGACAAAGGGAACCGCTAATTGTGGTCATGGACTACTTCACAAAGTGGCCTGAGGCATATGCTGTTCCGGACCAGAGCGCTGCCACCACTGCTGAGTGCCTGGTCAATGAGATGTTCTGCCGGTTCGGGGTGCCAGAGGAGTTACACAGTGACCAAGGTCAGAACTTTGAGGCTGAAGTGTTCAAAGCAGTTTGCCAACGGTTGGGCATCAAGAAGACTCGCACTACACCAATACACCCACAAAGTGACGGGTTGGTGGAACGCTTCAACCGCACCTTGGCCACCCAGCTTGCTATCCTGACCAGTTGCCAGCAGCGAGACTGGGACCTGCACTTGCCCTTTGTGTTGTGGGTGTATCGAACAGCGGTCCAGGAGTCCACTAAGTGCACCTCCGCAGCTCTTATGTTTGGACGTGAGCTCCGCACTCCTGTGGATCTGGTGTTTGCCGCGCCCCCAGAACCAGAAGTTGGTGGTGTCATGATCTGGCCTGTTTGCTCCCCCTTAATTAGTCATTCCTTTCACCTGTCGTTTTTCCCTCCCTGCCTCAATTATAATTTATTCCTCTCACCTGTTTCCTCTAGTTTATATTCAGTTCAGCCTGAGCATTCAGTGCCAGATCATTGCTTGTCTTTCTGTCAGTCTTTATGTTCAGTTTTATTTTATGGTTCATGTCCTGGATCCTAGCTGCCAGTGGAAAGAGGGTTTTAGTGTTTGTCTCGTCTCCTGATCATCCACTGTTCCTCCCCCGCGGAGTCCTCTGGGTTTTTGGCTCATTATGGGGGTGGGGGGGGGTTTCAGTTTTTATCAAAGTAAGCCTGGCTCCAGGGAGGAGACCAGTTTAAAGTCCAGCTTCAAGTTCCGGTTCCTACGTTCTGTCTCGGCTACCCTCTTCCACTGAGCCTGCCTGTGTGCACCTGATCCTGTTTGGTCCTGTGCGTGACCACCTGGTCATGCTTCTGGTCCCAGTCTGACTCTTAACCCTCCTGGAAGCCTGTGGATGCCTGGAAGTCTGGATCCTGCCACCTGTTTCTGCTCCTGCCTGATCTGGATCCTGCCTGTTCCTGTCTGTTCTGGATCCCTCACCAGGATCAGCTTCTAGCATGATCTCTGGGACTACAGCACTGGGGACATTCGTGGTCTGGACTGTTAAACCATGTAAGTGACCAACACAGATAATCTCATATCAGTTGATCGTGGTCACTTACCTGTGTTTCTCCCCCAGAGTGTCTGAGATTGGGCGGTGCCCCGCCCCCCCGCCTGCAGTGCCCGTGAGCCACAGCTCCGCTTTTGTCTTGCTTTAATTTTAATAAACCTTTTGAACTTTCCTACTGACTGTCTCTCCTGAATACTGGGTCCACCCGTCCTCGGTTCATGACAGGTGGAGGGCTAGGCTTGGATTACCTCATCAACCCGAAGGAACGGCTTCGCTTGGTGTATGAGCTGACTAGGCAGGCCCAGTCAGCTGCTGGGTCTTGACAGAAGCAGGCTTATGATTCTTGCTGTAAAGGGGAGGACTTTGCACCTGGTGCACAGGTCTGGGTTTGCAGCCCAGAACGCAAATAGGGATTGTTCCCCAAGCTGAGTTAATGGATTGGCCCCTGCACTGTGCTCGAGAGACTGTCGGACGTTGTCTACCGAGTACGACTGATCAAGCGAAGTCGGGTGGTGGTGCTCCATAGGGACCGGCTAGCACCTTATTGCCTTTTGTAAAAGCCGATGGGAGGGTCAGGGGCCCCCAACACCTCAGAGACTTTGTTGTGGACACGTGGGTTGCTGGGGACAGCTAACCACCTAGGTGGGGGCTATGTAGTGTGTTGGGGCAGCAGAGGCTAGTTTTCCCAGCATGCACTGGGCAGCATGTTCAGTTTTAGAAGCTGCCAGTTAATATTATCAATCTTTTCCATGTTTTTAAGTTACATGTTTTATTTGTTACTGTTCTTATGTCTGTTGCTGTTATAATCTTAAGTACTTGTTGTCCCACCATGAGTCTGGAAGATATGTCCATTAATGACCTCTCCTGGTTGTACAGAAAGTGGGTGTGTGGTTCAATAAAATGGAAGCCTTCTGGAGGTGTACGGGGCATGGAAGCTACGGAAGCTACCGCTAAACTAAAGTCATCTCTTGATAGTTATTGCTATAGCAACCCATTAATGCTACAATATTTTAACATTTTTTAAAGGCAGAAAATGTTTATCCTCAGAGAATATGGAATGAGAAAAATCTTATTTCCCGTCTATTGTCATAGAGGGAAAGTAATTGTCCAAAATAGAAAGACATCAACTTATAGTACAGATGGTGACAAAGTGACTGGAAGATAAAGCTGTGGGAATCTGAGATTTGCTGTGTGAGAATCCCAGCAAAATAAACTACAGATTATCTGTCCATGTGTTTTGAAACAGTTTAAATCTTAGTTTTTTGGAGACAAAAGTCAAAACTGAGGGTTTCTTGTGTAGAAAGTAAGCAGCCAGACTAGTACGGCGACCTTATTTGTTTTTATATTTGTTTTTTTTCCAAACCTTAGATGTTACAGCATCACACATTTTTTTATTCTGCTTTATTCCACAGCTTAAATATCAATGATTAGCAAAATAATCCCTACCTCATGTCATCTAACTGATACAAAAAGCTTTCCAACCTAACAGTTTTATTTTAGTTAAACTCTACAAAATATCTATTAAATATCTATTATCTATTACTTCTAAGGGGCTAAAGAAATTTTTATATCATTTATCATGGTGTTCTTTAAGTCTCATAAGTCTTTACTTTTATTGTTTGTGTTTATTTGCTGTAGTTAGGCTATACATGACGTAGCAACTCATTGAATTATGGAACCATTATTCTCATATACTTTTATATGCACTGACAAAGAATATGTATTTACTCAAATGTTTTGATTTTATTGAAAAGCATAATATTCAGGATGTGTTGTTAATCTACAAAGATCCTTTTACAAGTTTAAACAAAACCGATTATTTTAAAAACATATTTTCCTAAAACACTCTCTGTTTACCTTTTTCCTTTGCCTTTCCAAAACCTTTGCCCAGTTTAGCCTTGTGCTGTGTACTTTACAGAGTCCCAGTACTTTACTGAGTGATTGTAATAAGTGTTTGAAACAGGGTAAGAATAGAAAGATTCCTAAACTAAGAAAGGAAATTTGGCCAAGCAACAGGAAGTCTGAAGATGGGCAGAAAAACTGTTGTAGATAATTATAAACTAACTTATTTAAAAGATAAGAGGGTTGAAAACTGACAGATTTTCTTTTGTCACTGAATAATTTACACCTGTAAAATTCCATTAGACTTTAACTGTGTAATATAAAATTTTGTATGATCAGTATAGAGTCTGAAAGCAATGCAACATGTTTTAATTTTAAGAGGGATAGGTCAGGATGCAAAAGTTGATGAAAGGTTCCAGCAGCATCCTGTTCTCTGAGGCTTCAGCAGTAAGCAACATGAGCAAAGGTAACAGCTTATGATCAGAATGCTAAACATACTATCAGTAACAGATAAATACCCTACACCTTATCTTGTAGTGCAACATGACACTTTTACATTAAAGACATGCAGATTCTCCATATATTCAGAGGCAGAAACATAGAAAAACACAAAAATTGCTGCCATAACAACCTGGCAACATTGTTAATCATGGTCAGGAGCTTCTGGCAGAGAAATGTGAGTTTTGGTGGGAGAGAGAGCACACACATTCGCAGCGCTCCGCTCAGTGATCCATCTAGTTTAAAACAGATGAACCTTAGATGAACCTAATAGGAATGAGGCATGGTGAACATCTTTATCCACTGAAGTTATTGTTTAAACTGACTGAAGACAAATGTTCTCAAATTCGAGGGAAGTGGTTGATTGAGGATAGCTAGCATGGGGAAATATACTGTAGCTACCCACCCACACACTCACAATCATTAATGATTAAGCATCCAGTCATAGATTCATTCATCCATTCTCTTCCACTCACCTGGGATCCAGTTGAAGAAGAGGGAAGCCTGAACTGCTTTCAGTGGCAGAGCCAGTTTGTCTTTACAGAGGTGGTCAAGCAGGAATCTTTACTAAAAGATAACGGATAAGCTCCTAAACCAGTTGCTTGCTTATAAATACACACATATTTAACATCTAATAATTATCTGGATCATCTAATTATTGGTCTTCTCTTCTGGTGTTAAGAATAGAATTCAACTTTGTCATTACACTATCACAAGTACGGAGAAACGAGATGTAGTGAGAAATTAACTCTGCATTTCACCCATCCCTTTAAGTAGCAGTGGGTTGCCATTATGCCCTAGCTTCGGTTTCATTTGTAATTTTAGCTTTCAAATTTTTTAAAGGACAGTGAGTCGCAAATGATCAAATGGTCTATAGGTTTCTTATAAGGAAAAGAAGGCTTTAAAAGAAAGAAATTAGACCAGTGTCTATTATAAAAACCTTTTAATGTGATAGCACAAGAACAGGCAGGATGGTTTAACACAGGCGCAGTAATTCAAAAAAATTTCATGAATTTCTTTTTTATATATTTTTCCAGATTTAACATCTACTATACCTTTATCAGTTATGGTTCTGCATAATATTGATATATACATACATTAAATGGGCTAAGTTATTATCTCTAGTTACATAGGAAATTTAAAGATGAGTTTTAAAGTCAAAAATATAACTTAAAAAAATATTGATGTGATTAACTACTTGATTTTTGTTATTAGTTAAGGGATGCTATGCTACGGTTAAAAAATGTCATATTTCTTAAAACATTCTACCTGAACCTTTTTGTTGTTTTTTTGTTCTGTTTTCTTTCCCTCTCATTTCAAGCAGGTGAGAAACACCAGATACGGCACTGGGACCTGATCAACAGCCAATACCGCACCATCACAAACCGGTAGCTGCTGGTAGTAGTGTTCTTTGACAACCATGGATGCCTCCAGAAAAGCACATTCAAATGAAAATTAACACTTATTTACTGAACAGTATGTAATAATTTCATATTTAAACTACTTTCAGAAGTTTTAATTCTAAATATGACCATACTTTTCCTTTAAGCTCCACTATAAGGACCTATTGATTTGGTGCATACTTACATAAAAAAGTTCCGACGTAGAGACGACCATGGCAACCAGTGGGTCCCTAAGGCTAACCACCGCCAGGGCTAACCCTGGCCCATCTGCAAACTCCCTCTCGGCATAGCCTTGTGCAAAATGCAGCTAGCTCTGAAAGCTATTTTTTGTTTAATTTGGGAATGTGTTCATTTGATTTGTGTTTCTCCGACTGTGTTAATTATTCCCCCACTAAATGAAATAATTTATTTTTATTTTAGAGACCATTAATAACAGGTGAAATACAGCTCCAGATCAGCCGAGCATGTGGTGATGTTACGAGTACATTTCTGTTCCAATTGACAGAGATTGTCAATTTTAAGGTTGCCGTAATTAAACCTTTGATTAGGAAACTGTCTCTTGACCCAGATGACTACAAGCACACATTCTCCCAGAGACCATTCTTTCCTAAAGTACTTGGCAAGAATACAAGTCCATATTTGCGTTCTTGTGAATGAGAAACTTCGCTTTACAGTTTCTAGGGCCTCGATTGGCTATGTATTACCAGTAATCATATACCCTGATGGGATAATAAGTCAGCCAGAGGAGGAAATTGTAATAAGCTTGGACTCAATATTCAAAAACAGACAGATCTGGATAGTTCAAAACTAGCCTTTATTGAACACTCAGTATGGCTGCTCGTCAGCTGGGGCGGATAAACCAGATCCTATGTGGGAACAGAAACTCAGGTCAGTGACTAATAAGGGCTGATAACAAGAGAAAATAGTCACTGACCTGCTTCTGAGCGAAGCTGAAGCCAGCCTAGGCTGAGGGGCAACAGAGTCCTGAAGGGAATGTCCAAAGCCGAAGTCGTAGCAGAACCAAGTTCACAGACCAGAAGATCAGAGAGCCGATGAGGTACAGAAGGGGAATCCAAGCTGATGTCAGAAAAAAAGTTTGGTGAGCCAGCTGAATCCAGGAATCAGTCCAGTACAGAGCAGATTAAAGAGTAGACAAGGGCAAAGCAAAACTCGGGATCCAAAGGACAGAAACAGGTCACAATCAGGTAAGCAGAAAAACAAACAGAAGGCTAGAGTTGCTCACACAAAACAGCTTGAATATTCTGGCACTGGTAGCTGGAAAACACACCGCATATATAGGAGCTTAAAACAGGTGGATCAGATAAGCAGTAATGAGAAACCGGGCACAGGTAAACAGGTGAGTGGAATGAGCAATCAGGCCAGCCACCAGTGCCAGGATCATGACATAAATCCAGGGCACTGATGTTAAAACACAAGCTATTCACCATGCATGGTGGATTCCACCCCAAATCCAGTATAGACAGATTATACACTACGCATAAGGACAGAGAAAGAGGGATTGTCCCTTTATACATGTGCGTTCACCGGTTTAGGCTATATAAGTCAAAGCTGGATTGTGGTTTGTGGTTCTGCTCATTTTGGTCACCATTGTTGAGGATAAGTTAAACTGGATAAGTTGCAAGTAATCCCAGTAAGTTGAGCTTGCTTTGTTGTACAGGCCTCTGGACTAGAGGAGATATGCAGTCACTGCACTAAGTTCTATCTCACATCTTTCTATCTCCTGGTGGGAAATGCCTGGAAACCTCAAAAGCGCAGGTACCAAGGAATCCTGCGGATCAGTCGAATATATGATAGAGCTCCTCATCCTTTCTGTAATTTGGCTTTCACCTAAAGAACCTTTATATTTAGTGTTAAGAATGACATTCATCGGTAGCACTTACTGATGACTACTGTGATGACTACCATTTTTATGACTACAAAGAAGTACAAGCAAAAAGAGATCCTGCTCATCTTCCACACTCCATCATTCAGTCGGTCCTCTCTTGTGGTTTCAACTGACTGTGGTTTAAACAGTCAGGAAGGTCTGCAGAGAAAATCACTGGAGCTGACCTTCCCTCTATCAAGCCAAGGAAAAGGATGCTAAAACCTCTGCCAACCCAACACATCCTGGAACAAATTGTTATGACTTTTACCTTTAGGTTGAAGCGAAAAAACAAAAAAAAAAAGCCACCAGAGAGACGGCTGTTTCCCCCAGGCTGCCACTCTGATAAACACCTTACAGCCTGAGGAGCAGCTATTCTTGTGTGGTGACAAAATAAGCATATTAGCATAACCACAAGTCCTCTTATTCTTTTTTTTTTTTTTTAGGTTAAAAATTGATGTACATTTAAATACATGTACATATATTCAATTTCATTCCATATTTAATATCCTTTGAAGTTTTTATGCGTTTTAAATGTATGTACTGGAAACCAAAGTTAAACTCCCTGTTTATGCGCATGATCTTATTACAAAATGTTTTAATTCTTATTTTTGATAAGGTTTAATTTTAATCATTGTACTGGCTCCAAAAATCTCTATAGTTTATGTATTTTTTTAAATTATTTTTAATTATTTGTCTCTAGTAGTAGCTGTATGTTGAAAATCTGGAATTTAAACCTTCATTAATCTTCTCTGTAATAATATCTGTTCAGATTATTGCCAACGGGGGTAACTGAGATGATTAAGACTATTATTCATTTTAGGTTCTGATTTCCAGGTGGCCCCCATTGTGATATCAATAAAAGTTATATGATTCATTAAATATTTTTATTAAACTTAACTTGACCAGTTTCTTTAGTGCTCAACATTTCTCACACCGCAGTGGCACCCTGAACTTACAAGCATCATAGATATTGAAATCACACTTAACTCCTACATCTTTTTTTGAGAAAAAAAATTATATTGAAACGTCTTTTCTCTGAGTCTCTGCACTCATTGCTTCATGTCAGGACAAAAAAGGTCTAAAATGTGGAGAAAAAAGCATTTTAGGGCATAAAGAAGCAGAAATATGGCCATCTGAAAGTCCATAGTTACCAACCTGTAGGTTATTCTACCAATAGCCTAAAACCACTCTTTCTCTGGCGCTGGCAGCTTCATCGTCTATCATTTCAGTAACTTATGGCTGTGTTATATGTGCCAGACATGCAAAGAGACATTGCTTTTAGCTCTGTAGCTCTGTACACACCATTGGGAGGATGGTGTAGAAACCTTTTACTGAAGTATGAAAGGGATTCAAGTGTTATCTAAGAGAAACATAAAAGTCCTGGATTTTATTATTATGACTTCTCACCATCAGTTTTCACACCAACCTGACTGAAAGTAGAACATTTCTCTTTACATGGTTTAATCAGGGTTATTAGAAGTGAAACAAAAAACAGCTACATTTCAAGTTTGGTATGCACTGCAAATGTGTTTGTCCCCCTAAATATTTATAAACTTTAAAGGTTTGTTTGATAACCCAATAGTACCCCTTTCCCACTGACCGAAACCCGTTTAACCCGGGCTTTTTGTAACAACCGGCTTTTAGTTGCATTGGGAACAGCCCACTGACGCATGTCAAATGACTCGTTAGTCATTTGGCAAGAGACCCGTGTTAATATCACCTGGGCAATGATCGGCATGCTATGGGAATACAAGAGCCGGGTTGACCCGCTAAATTACGTGATACCATTGAGCGCAACATACCTACCTCAACTCATTGCACCAGTCGTTTCTGACATAACAAGCCGAAAACAACTCTGGTTACATTCAATAAACATGGAGCAGCTTTGGTGAGAGGGAATCAGACAGATAAAAGAGTGAAACAATAAAGCACACTAATTACGCCCTGGCTTCCTTTCCATATTGCTCTCCACTGTTTACTTTCTTGATTTCTGTCGCACTGGGGACATCATCAATGGTAACCTAGCAGGGCATGCTCGTGATGATTAAATTCAAAGCAGCAAAACATGCGGAAATTATCCAGGGTTTCCACGGATCACTGACAATAATTACAATTCATTAATATTTTTTAAAATCAAGGCCTCAATTGGCACTAAAATTAATTAAATATTTTTATCGTTGCATTTTTAATTCTTTGATAAAAAAATTTTTATAAAAACAATTCCGTCAGATATATATTAGGGTGACCATATTTTCATTTGGGAAAACCAGGACACCTTGGAGGGGGGGGGGGGTGATATTGAAAGAACAAATGTCCAAATGTCTCATCATCGGGATTTGCTACGGAGGAAATGTTACTTGGCGCAGAACAGTTGTGAAAATTGGAAGTTCAGTTTAATATAATACAACTACAAAATTTATGAAAATAGTTCTTTTAATGGTTATAGAGTCAGATATGTGGCGGTAATGTTTGGTTTATTTAAAGGTTTTAATCTGTTACTGTGTAAATGAATTTGGCTATAATTTAAGGACAGATTCTAATATATCTGCAGGGTGGGAACTATAAATCTGATAGGATTTTAATT
>NW_015150658.1:131451-138923 GCF_000732505.1 Cyprinodon variegatus
TAATGCAGTACGTTCAGTTCACGTTCGCCCAAAATATGAACGAGTTCATGAACTTTCGTTCAATGAACGCGTTCAGGCACAACATTGTATATATATATATATGAGTGTGCATGTGCGTGTTTACATACATACAAGAGTCATGGAACTGTGCTAACAGCTCCTTCATATTTCATGTACAATAATAACTTGTGTACATGGTACTTGTTGATGGCATTAAAATAATTTCTAATAGCATTAAAATAGCATTAAATTACATTAAATTAGAGTTACTCATTCCTGTATAAACCCTGTAAACGCTTAACTTAATATGGCATATTAAAAAATCCCACCATCATCCAGCATATGTTCAGTTTTTGCCCAAATATATAGTTTTTGTTGTATATTTTTGTAACGGGGATAACTAGGATAATTCAAAACTGGTTTTTTTTGCATGAACTTTGTTTGTTCTCTACTCCAAAACCCAGCATCTCTTCATCCATTCCTGCAATTAGAAGTTTCTTTTGAATGGATTTGATTAAAGTTTAAGTCCCTCGGTATAAAATAAATATCTAAACAGTGTTTTTTTGGAATATATAAGAATTATGCTATAATTTCTAGTTACCGATCTGTTGTTACTATGTTTTAATTTGACGAACCGTAATTTCTCGATGTTCTTTTTCCTGGTTGGTGCGATTGCGATGCGGATCTTGACCTGGCCGGACTGGAGCGGAGCAAAAAATAGCTCGGCTCCGTATTTTGTCGGTAACGGATGGAGAAATCGTGGCTCCATGAGAGGTGGAGCTAGGTCTAGATCTGTTTCCAGTGTTGTTGCTGACTTGGGCTTTGGCAAAGTCTCTGGTTCTATTGGTGGTCCCTTCTCTGGTGTTGGTGCTGGATCTCATGGAGGCTCCTCAGCTGCACAAGATGAGACCATTTCTGCAATGATTGCTAACTTGCTCAGAATGGGTCCCTCCAATAATGGCTTCCAGCAATCCTTCATAACCTCCGCTTTCAATATTCCTGTGTCTGTGATTTCCCCCCCGCCCTTTGTACCCTTATTCCTACATCATCCAAACCAGCAATGGCTACAAGCGAGCACGAAACAACCAAGTCAATACAAAATATGTCCAGGATACGTTTGACACTGTTCAACCTGGAACACCACAGAACCCTGGGGCTAAAGGGGATCAGAAATTTTAATGGGGTAAGGACTGAATAGTCTGAACTGCTTACATCTTTACTGTGATACTGACACTTCTGTCCTCTGCAGGTGAAACTGACAGGAGGCTCTGCTCAAGTTTAATGTCAGAATTCATTTAAAGTTTCCACAGTCAAACCCTCTTTTGCTGTTCCTTGTCTCTGTTTAAGATGGTTGGATTAACCCGCTGAGTAGAGGGCAGTTATCCTGAATTTGATATTTAAGAATTGAGTTCTGTTCAATAAATTATTTGAAGTCTACCTCACTGTAAGCTTTTTTTTTCTCTCTCTCAGGTTTCTTAAAGGTGGCATAACAAAGAACATGAAGACAAATTTGGGGTTTAAGTGCAGGATTGGGTTGAGCAAAGGTGCTAAAAATGCGGCAAAACTACAATCGAAGGAGTTCATATCTCTATAAAAGTTAAAATCAGTGTGCGAAATGCCTGTCAATATTTGGGGTGGGGGTCCCCATCTCCCGGTTGTTGCTTAATACCAATCTAAATTTTCTCAATATGCAGTAGGCCTATAAAATTTCAAAGACAGCTTTAATGTCAATTCTTCAGATTTACCAGACATACAAGGACTCGAGAGGACGTTTGTTTCACATTTACAAACACTGCACAGCACAACAGATAAGATCAGTTCCTAATACAAAAATTTAAACATTCAATTTCACAAAATATAAAATGTACAATATAAAATATGCAATACCTATGCTAGTGCAAAAAGGCAGATGGTAATGGCAGCAGAAAAATTACCAATTATAAGATATAGCATTTGTAACAGTGCAAACTAACAGTAAATTAAATATAGTATTAATAGTAGTGCAGGAGACAGTTTGTCCGGAGTGATTTTTTTTTTTTGAGAGGTGCTCAGCTTCCTGACAGCTTGGTGGATGAAGCTTCTGTGAATCTGGTAGAGCGGGCAAGAGCCTGAATAGACAGTCTATGAAAACGCGTACAAAGACTGTCTCTGTCTCTTTCATGCATGCACATGTCCTGCTTTAATCCAGTTTCTGACAAATGGAACTGGGTCGAATTTGTCCAGAGGAGGTCCGTTGAGGTCCACAAACAGGAGTGAAGACCTGCCTTCACGCAATCTGTTCCGTGTTACCCGTGTTAGTAACTGCGGCTAATTTGCATACGCGCACATTATTGGCTGGCTCCACTTCGCAAAAAACAACATATTTGTGAATAAAGGTTTTGAATTTTAATACTGGACATGTTGAGCTTTAAAAAATTTTAGTGACCATTAGCGACAAAACAATTTATGTCCTGCCCTCACTCTTAGCTTAGCAGGTGGATAACCATCATTTCCAATAACCACACCGTAAGCCTTTTCTTTGGATTTATTGGCTGGTATGGATGGATGAATGAATGGTAAAACTGCAACAAAGAAATATTATGCATAAGTCTTTGTGTAAACAGGCACAATTCCAAATAAACAGGCACAATTCTCCTAAATAATAAACTCAACACATTCCCTGAATATGTACAGAAACACAATGACACAAACAACATGTTAACATTAGCCGCTAGCTAGCGGCATCGTTAACGGCTAGTTAGCGCGTATGCTAACGGCTAGTTAGCACATATGCTAGCGGCTAGTTAGCTTGTATGCTCTTTTTAAACTTGTGTTCTCGGTGACCTTTCTTGCAATAAACCTCCAAACACAACATGAAACATAGTACTATATGTACATAAATGAAATACACCCTTCACATCAAATTACATGCTGTACTGGCCAAAAACGCAGCAGAGAGAGAACAGATTTAGTTATGCAATGTTTACTCGTTAAACAGGAAGACACCAACTGCTAAACTTCCGGTGCTTTCAAAATAAGACTATATCAAATATTATACATAAGAAAGCTTATAGTATATAACTTAGAAAAAATACGGAAATATGAGCAATGGCTTCTTAAGGAGCCAGAACATTTTATTTAAAAATTTTTTTTTTGACACAATTTAAGACCCCCTTTAAATTTTGCTTTTGAGGCTTTCAGGGGGTCTCATGGGTTAATCGGGGGGGGCTCGACCCCCCCCGGACCCCCCCACCCCCCGTTTTTCGCACTCTGGTTAAAATGCCAGACTAGGGAAGTGTTGAACACAACCAGCCAGGGGCCCACTGTAACATTGAAGAGCTGCGGGAGTAGATAAGAAATTTATAATTGTTTAATTGTAGAACAAATTTTTCTGGTTCAAAATGTACCTTTTGACGGGTGGTTTTTCTGTCAACTGAAAGTTAAACTTGGAAACTTTATTTTTTGCAACACTTGACTTGCTACTGGATCCTAAGCCTTTAAGAAGTCTGGAAGTGGCTGGAGAAATTTAATTCTGAATGATATGTTTTTCTGGCAGTAAATGCTTAAACTGATTTTATTTTTCTCTCTTAAAGAAATTCTAATTGACATTATGGCAGCCTCACCCATAATTTGAACAAAGGGAAGCCCATTTTAGAAGGGATCCGGGAGGAAGAGGTTTTTGGAGCAAAAATTATTTACATGATTTCTGACCGATTTTCTTACCGTTGGTTTTCTTTGAGGAATGTCATGGCAAGCAAGAGTGTCTCCCCTGACGCCACATCCTTGCAACAAGGTTTAAGAAGCTGACTCAAAACAATCTGTCCTGCAGCTTTGGGGCCTCTAAAGACATGCCAGTTTTCAGCTGAGACTACACTGTAGCCACCAAATCCCCTCTGGAGAAGTGTTTGCTGGCCGAATCAGCTTCCATCCTGCCTATGAACTTTTTTTTTTTTCCTGCGATTTTTAAACCAAGTTGAATGCAGTTTTTTATGAACATGATGAGATTAACTCTCTTGTCTGATTGTCCCATGGAACAGCCTGGCTATTGGGCAAGGTGCTGCTAGAAGCCACCGACATGTGCCCCACCAGTCCTGCTGCTGAACTGTGAAACCTCCAGTCCATGACCTAATGGTTTGGCTGGTTAGCTAGGAGCTGTTGCCACCGTCTAAGCTGCTGTGACAAAGCTATCCGCCACCTTAAGACCATCCCCTTTTCCAAGGATAGTGTGAGTGATAAAAGGAAGCCCTGCAAAGTTTCATTCTGCTGTTTGCATCAAGATAACTCGAATCTCTTCGAGAACTACCTGCTGGTTGAGCGGGTTGTGAGTCCACGGACTCGAATCAAATGACCTGAGTTGTACTCCAAAACGGAACCAAACTCCCGTCCCCTCCATTGTAAACATTTCCCCTCTTTCATCTGATGCTTGATACTGTACTTGAGAGAAAGACAGAACAGTTATTTTGTGTTATTTGTGTTTTATCTAAAACTACTTTCCTATTTCCAAAAAAAGAAAAACAATCCCATGGACTTTGTTTTCAAGTTTGAAGACATTTCACTTCTCACCCAAGAAGCTTTTTGAATTCAAAATGTCAGAATAGCGTTGATACAGTAGCCTAACAAAGCTTTGCTTTTGTTTTGAAAACATTTAATTTGAAATGGACGAATGGGTCCACCCCTTTGGAATGGGGGTAATTTGGCTTCTTTTGTAAGCCTGCAATTCCCCATACCCGTCTAAGTGTCTGAAAGGGGGGGTCGTTAAAGGGAATTGTTGGCCTGGCTGAATAGGCAAGGTCGTCTGCTCTCCTGTACAGAAGCTGGGGCTGTGATGATAGAAGGGATTAACTCAATTGCTGCATTGTAAGTTTTTGAAAGCTGAAATCTGAGTCCACCCCTTCTGTTTGAGGTTGGTTTTTCTTTCTTAACATAGATGGCTTCCTTCACACACCTCTCAAACCACCTCTTTTCTTTTCCCAAAATCTGAACATTCTGGTCCTCAAAAGAATGTCCTTTGCCCATATGTTGTAGGTGTACTGCAGAGTCTTGTCCCGAGGACATCAACTCCTCATGGTTTCTAAGAGCTCTGAACTGAATGCTAATGCTCACTGAGCCTGACTGAAAGATACATGTTGTGTCTTACTGACTGCTTATTTCCTCTTTTTCTTTTGAGGAGTTTGTATTGGACTGTTGGACTGGCTATCATCGTTAGCTCCAAGCTACCTCATTGCCTCCTATATGGCAACAGCCATGTTGCAAGTCCTCCAATCCTACCTTGTTCTAGTTGGCCTGCCTCTGAACTGGATATCCTGTGCAGCTGAACTAACCCATTCTTTCCAGTGTCATTATTTCAAAGTATTCCTGAGCTGAGTATTTGCCCATGTTTCACTATAAAACTGTCTGCAAAGTTCACTGTTTTGATTGCATTTGATACTGATGAGAGTGTATACTGATTACTAACGGTAATGTGTTAATGGTTAATAATGTATTTCCTGAGAAAGAAAATACATTAAAATCTTTTCTGTTTTATCAATCGGCTGAGCCCAATCTTTGCCCGAAATGGGATCCTGCTCTATTTCTTGGAGCTAACTTTTCAGCTTTGGATTTAAACATAAATCTAGTCTTTCTGAGTTTTTTTTTTTTCTTTCATGTTAATCCTGTGGTATATAGTGTTTAATTTAATGGGAAAAAAAACAAATAAAATGCAGATAAACATGGTTTAATCATATTTTGCCGGACTACTCTGAGCATGTCTGATGACGTCAGACAAGCAGTTTAATAGAGAAATTGTAACCCTGGCGGACGGGAGCAGGGAGCTAGCCGGGGACGGAGCGAAGGAGCCCGACCCTGTGATGGTATGTTTCTACCCGCCTGCCTTACTGTGCAATCCCCCGCCTGCAAGGGTGTGACTTTTTGATGAAAGTTGGTGGGAACACTCGGATGGTGGCCTACAGTCACACTTTCATTTGGCCAATTTTCCAAAAATGAGCTCAAATATATATTTATTGAATGCTTTCCTATTTTTGAGAATACAAGACCACAACACATTTATACACTCAGATGTTAGAGAGATGCCTTTTAGTGCATTACAAATATAGGGCCCAAAAACATTAATGCATGAAAAAAAATAATTAATAAGAGCCGATTCCAATGCCAAAATTGATATATCACGCATCAATCCAGAAAAAAATTGGAAATGCCACATTTTAAATATAGCATAGCATATTTTTTTCTTGTAAACTTTGTGGTAAACTTGGAGATATATTTTATTGCATGTTTCATATCCCAGTGAATCTGTTTCACCTTTAAATCTGCAGTTCTCCCTATTTCTCTGTGCTTTGTTTAAAAAGATTTATGAACCTCTTTACTAATATGATGATGCCAGAAACAAAATTTCAAGATATGTAAAAGCTCTGCAGTCTGATTCTGTCTGTACAATAAGAAAACATGTTAACCCGTAACTGTGAGTCATCGTCCTCCGAGAAGCCAAGCTTTATTTAACAAGTAAATAAGAACAAAAAACGTTTTCTCAAGCTTCTTGCGTTATAACAGCTTGTTTAAAACTTACAATCTGTTGCTTTTTAGTTGATAAAGCTCAGTATGTCTAACAAACAGATTTTTCGGTGGCATCTCTAATTATTTTAACCAACACGTCTACTAAATTTTACTTAAACATCGAAGTAACTGCTGGTTAATATTCACTAAGTGCTGCTGTGTCTCTCCTCCAACCACGTAGCTACAAAGTGACAGATCCAATAATGTTAGACCGAGAGGTAGGACACGGGAGCAGCGGGAGAGAGAAGAAAAAAACACGGAGTCCATCCACCGAGGTTCCCAGACCAGCCCCGGAGCTGACAGCTTGGTTTGAGTGTCCGGTGTGTTTTGAATACGTGCTGCACTGTGGTTGACTAAATCCCCGGATGATTTTGAAATTCCCCCCGACATATTTTTAAGTATGAAAAGTAGGATAGGTCCGGTAAAAAGAGGACGTCTGGTCACCCTATAGTTGACCCAGATGTATTCTGCATGCTCCCATTCTCCATATTTTCCTGTGTTTTTGTCTAGAATGTACCTAGCGAGAACACAAGTCCATAGGCTACTCGCATTCTTGTGAATTGAGAAGAGGCCATGGTCTCTTGAAGAAAAATGCAGACCTGGAATTGACTTGATTACTTACACCTGGTCGACGTAGCCACACCTGTGGAGCCTTGCTGGCCATTGAACAGATGAAGATAGGATTTTCTCCTTATGTTTAGGCCACATTTACACATAGTTATTAGAGAAACAAATATTTCCCCCCCCTCTGTTTTCAATAATAACATCGTGCACACAACATTTTTTTCAAAAAACTTGTCATTTACATCAACCCACATAAATCCTGATCAGTAGCCAAAGAAACTGTGAACATCAGGCGCTCACATGACGTTAAGGATTTTCTGCAGTGTTGTGCCTGAACGCGTTCATTGAACGAAAGTTCATGAACTCGTTCATATTTTGGG
>NW_015150658.1:139888-145488 GCF_000732505.1 Cyprinodon variegatus
TCAATTTGACTGTATGATCTGGTTGAACTGTAAAGTGCCTTGAGATGACATGTGTTGTGAATTTGGCGCTATATAAATAAACTGAATTGAATTGAGTAAGGTCCAGTTGCAGATCACGTGACTCTTCTGAAAAAGTGTTTCCATTGCCCTTTTGCAAAATATTCTAATTTCAATGTGACCAAAATACACTCCATCAAAGTGTGAACCACCTAGCCACCTTGTAAAGAAAAATACACATTTTTTTGGGAAATTGCAGCAGTTCTATTAATTTTTTCTGTACTATGATTTAATGGTTAATGCTAGTGTGTGTTCTCTTGATCTTCTGCAGTTCCTCCAGATTTACTGTGGGCCTCTTGGCTGGGTCTTTGATAAATACTCCCCTTATCTGGTTTGACAGTTTCTATGGATACATCTTGTCCTGGTTAGGTTGCAGTTTCCGTCTTTAGTATTTAGCTTGATATATTATTTGTAACATAATCCTGCAATTCTCCCAAAATTTTGTTGTCATGTTACTGTTTTTTTAAGCCATAATCTTAATTAAGCTCTGAGGACTTATACTGAGCTTACATCCAAGTACAATTTAAAAAAATAATTGACTGAACAAAAAATAATTTTTGATAATCACAATGAAGGTGTCTCAATACTAATGCACATCAAATCATTCCAATTTTTTTTTTTGTTATTGCCTGTATTTTCACAACTCTACAGTGTCAATCTATTACGAAAGGTCCCTTTAAAATTGAACCAAAATTTGTTGATTTTCAGGGACAAACAAGTGGTTTATGTGGTGTAAATACTTTTCAAATACTGACACTTTACAGGACTAAAATGTAAACTGTTTGCAATTTGCAACTTTGGTTTCAATATTTTATATGCTCTAATGACAACAGCATAATAAGACCAATTAGTGCAGAGCAAGTAAAGCTTGTTTGTTAATGGGTAATCATGCAGCTTAATACATGACAATAATAACCTTACAGGTCTAACTCTGCCAATAGAGTAAAAAAACAAAATATAAAAGGAATCTATGATTAAATGTTTTTCATTTCAATTAAGAAAAGATTCATTAGCAATCCCCAACACATCCAGAAATTAACACAAATCAATTACTTATTCAAAAAGCTGTTTTATTTTGTTTCCAGTAGATGATTTAGAGATGCATGATATTTTCCCCTGCTAATACTTTGTATGGCTCATCCATAAAATGCCAAGTATGAAGCAATATCACTTCTATCACATCAGGGTCCTAATGTCAGATTTAAATTTCTATTCCTGCTGCAAGATTTAAACTCATATCTTGCAATGGAGCCTCTCCAGACATGAAGATACATTTCTTTCTCTCCGCTGGTCAACTACATTTATAGGTCAAGTTGGATGCTATCAGATCAGAAGCACAAGCAGACTTTTATCATTGAGGAAAACCTGGCCTTTATGTGAGCCCCTGTGTCTGTCCGCCTGTATTTCCAGATTAGCTCATGCGGCAGGCCAGTTTTTTGACCTGAGTAACTCCCCAGAAGAGTGGAACGAAGCATTGGCTGAAAATAAAATCCAGTGGATGGTCTGAGGAAGAGATAGGATGGAGAAATGGGAATGAACAAAGAGAAGGAGAGGCTTTTAGAAGGTCAGGAGTGTGAGAACGACCAATGAATGACTAAAAGGCAGAACCTGGATGCCATGCCGTTCAGTTAGACTTTATCTTAGGAAAAGAATAAACTTCAGAGAACTTTTTTTTTTTTTTTTTTTAAACCAAACTTCCTCCTGTATTTAAACTCTGCATTTGTGGATTTAAGGAAAGAATTTGCTCTGTTCAATTGCTCACTCTTGATTGATCTACGTTATGTTTAATTTCTTCAATCCTCTGCCTTTTGCTGTTCACTTACCTTTTAGGTAAGAGACCAGGAAACAATGTTAAATGAACCAAGACAAACTGGTAATGCTGCCAATGAATTCATATGGAAGCAATCAACGTACCACGTGCAACTTAAATTCTCATTCATACTCTTGCAAGAAAAAGGGGATATGAAAAGGAGGCTGAATAAGCTCTATTAAAAAATTATTATAAGTATATCTACAGACAATTTTGTATGTGTTGTATATGTAAATGTATACCTGGCTATGGATTTATAACTCCTTCAAAGGAGCATAGTGTTAGTTCCAGAGTCTTTTCAGCAGTTGTCCCTCTCTGGCACTGTTCACTCATTGTGCATGTGCATGGAAGAAGAGAAAAAGCATTGTGATCTGCCAATGCAACTGCACAGGTCTTTTGTTTAGAGGCATAATGTCTTTCGAGGTAAGGAAGCTATGGATATTAATGTTATTTGAACAAAGAATCTTACATTTTTAGCAAGAAGAGAGGAAACTGCAGGTCCCTTTTATCCAAAAGACAGACCTGAGCTCCCTCCATTCAATAAAAGCTGCCCCAATATTACCTCTCATTATATTCTGTTGGTGATCAGAAATTTGGTACTTTTCGTCACACTAGACAAATGTTTTAGTGTGGAGTCTGTGATTTGTATGGAATTGAACTTTTGGCTGGTCTTTTGTGATCCATCTTTAGAAAGAGTCGCCTGTGTTCTTTAACTGTGTCAACAAGAATGCACAGTGCTTCACACCATTGTGCACGCCCAAAGAATTCAGCCTAGATCACATTTTCACTCTCTGTGACTAATGGAGACTATAAAGGCAACTCTGAAAAATAAAGGAAAAACATATTTTGCATGAATATCTATGGCAAAGAACAAAAATAACATTTAAAAAAAAAAATTCAGAATATCTATTTATTTTAGACTTAGTCAAACTTTATTATTATTTTGTACACACAGTGTATACAAAATGAAATTTTGTTCATTACAACTCTCCAGACTTTTCAATTTCTTAAAGTGCAGCAGTGATAAAATGTAAACATGGTGCAGTCTAATGTCAGTGGGGAAGAAACTGTTCTCGAAATATGCTCACTGGAAAAAATCTAAATCTAGATAAGTCATTTTTTTCTTAAAATAACTGCATTTGCTCTTGCATTAAGGTAGTAAAAGAGACATCTTGCCAATGGAACAAGGCAATTTACACTTAGAATAAGAAAACAGAATAGCATTGTTTAATTTCAAGTGCATATTATCTAATTATCTTATTTATCAGAGTAAAAATACTCATTCCATTGGCAAACTATCTCATTTACCTACTCAAATTAAGGGGAAATACACTTAATTTAAGACATTTTAACTTATTTCTAGATCGTATTTCCAGTGCTGGACCTGCATTGGATGCTCTGAAGTCTCTTCCCAGAGGGCAGCAGGGAGAACAGTCCATGGTGGGGGTGTGAGGGGTCACTGATAATGTTATGGGCTCGGGACACGCAGCGCTTGGTTGAAATGTCTTTTATGGAGGGAAGAGGAGCCCCCATGATCTTCTCTGCAGTTCACACTACTCTCCTCGCCTTCTTCCAGTCTGCGGCGTTGCAGCCTCCATTTCTCTATTTTTTCATTCTTTTCAGTAAAAAATAGGAAGTAAATACACACTTTAGGTCATTAAGTTATTTGTTTAGTATATCTTTCTCATCATTAATTCAAATAGTAGATGCTAGTCAATATAGATGTTTGCATCAAAAAGGGATTACTACCTTATTGAGAAGTGGGTGTCATGGTTTTGTATTGCTCAATAACTTTTAAATAACCTCTGGCCTAACCCTAACAGCACACCAACACTCCAAAGAACAAAGTAAGGAAGGCTACCAGTGTGACTGTCTGTGCCTGGCCTTGATACAGTCAAATGGATACTGCTCTCTGGGGTCAGTCCTAGATTAATCTGCCTCTGGATGGTGCAGTGGGCTTGATTGCCTTTGTCCTCCACCCCCTTCTCCCTGTAAAATAAGCCAGTGCTATGCAGACAGTCAGGGGAAATGCTTGGAGAGAGGTTAGTCTTCCTTCGACAGAGCAGAACAAAAGGGGAGTTCAGTGATATGTCATAAACTAAAACTAAAACAACTTGCAAATTAGTTAAATAAAGGTGCATATAGACAAAATTCTTAATGTATTCGAGAATAAATAGATTCCTCCACACCACTCTCTCTCAGCCAATATAATCAGACTATCCTCTCTTGTCTGTGTTCTCAGCATTAACTCTATGGATGTTTTTTTCTCAGCTGTCCCTCAGTAATCTCTTGCTTTGCCTCTGTTCTGTTTCTATCTTCTCATTTGAAGGACAAAATAAAATGTTATATAGCCTGCTTTGATTTACAGTTGATAAACTGACCAGTTTTACAGAATATTAAGTCTTTTGCTTTTTTTCATCCAGCTGTTCAGGAATGCATTGCTTTATTCTCTTTAAGTACTGCTGATGCACTCTAAGCACTTTATTTGCACTGACCTCATTTATTGAGGGGCTTCTTCACATTGAAGCGTGGAATGTTCCATCTAATTAATTATTTTATCAAAGTAATAACAGGATAAATAAAGATTTATGAGATATGTCTTCTTATAAATTCTGGTTTTCTAAATGATTAAAAAGAAATGATAAATCTACTTAATAGATTAGATGCTGACTGAAACAAATGGAGATTAGTGCATGTAAACTTGTCTTTGAATCTTATCATAACAGAACGAGAGAGAAAATATTTTATTTTCTACATATATGCTAAAGTAAATAAATTTCTTTCATGATTAACTAGCTTACATGTAACCGATTAGCCTTTACTTACTTCCTGATTTCTGATTTATGGGCAAGCATGTGCAACATGAAACTTCTGATATTTTTTATAAAAAAGAAAATGATGTATTAACCTACTTTAAGTGTTTGTTGCTCACACATGATTGGATGACTGAGTACATCAGAGGAAACTAAGCATATGTTTCTGTTTCGTTTTGCTTTCAGGTGCAGAAAACTGGACTCCAATATAGTTTTAGATGCTTGTAAACAATTTGGAAACACACAGCTGGAGAAATAGCAGCAAAATGGGAAGCTGGGGAATATGTATACAGTCACAGAAGCTCACAAGCAGCAGCCATCTTGATTTATCTTAATTTTCACATTATATTTTCTGAGGAAATGTAGCAAAGGTATAGGAGCACATAGGATAATCAATCATAAAAATGAATCAAAAACATGTTACCATTCCAACAAAATCTTCCACTAAAGGGATGCTGTGGACATCAGAAACAAATCAGCTGGTGCTGGAGCATCTGTAGGAGGCCAGCTCTGCACCTGTATGGTTTACAGCTTTTGACCAAGATCAACAACACTCATGTAGTTAAGTTTAGTGCCTGGAGAAAAAAAAAAAAAAAGTGTAACAAACATGTACCACACAGACTGGCCCGCACTTTTCCATCTCTTAGAGTAGGACAAAGCATGTAATGCTTTTTAGTCAAGGACATTAGAAAAGAGCAAGTAAATGAATAAATAAACTATATATTAGATTTGTTTGCTAGTCGGGGTTCTGCATCCTGGGATTCATGCATGTTGTTCAGTTTACTTCCTGCTGTCAGGTTGAACAGCTCAGTATTATTTTTTTATTTACTTTATTATTATGAACCTGTGTTCAAACTTTGTCACGTTGCACCAAGAGACAACTGAATTGCAGCAGTATTCCAAACAATGACACTGTTTAT
>NW_015150658.1:146849-151505 GCF_000732505.1 Cyprinodon variegatus
GACGCCCGGGACAGGACGTGAAATACGGATATGTCCCGGGAAATACGGACGTTTGGTCACCCTATGTAATCTTCATATCAGAAACTCCAAACAAAATGATCAAATAAGTTTCTTTGAAGATGAAAATGTGTCTGCCTTCCTCTAGATTATTTCTTCCCTCCAGGTCTGGATATCCATTTCCTCTTCCAGGATAACAGAATCTGTCACACAAATTGTGCAAAGGTTACAGCAGGCAGCCATCACTTCAGGGAACCAAATGTCTCATAAAAGATGGACCACTAGTGGATATTTAATATTCAAGAATGATGCTAAATAATAGTACAATATTTTAATTTAGCATATAAAAAAACATGAAAAATGTTGGGGCTTTTTGTCACAGCATGACTCAAGTCTTTCACTACTCTGATTTCTGTTGCATGAATGGTCATCAGGTCCTCCCTCTACAGTACTGTTGACATTCATGCAAATGGTGCCTTGCGGCATCTCAAATATGACTGAAGTAACTCTGCAGAGACTCCAGGAGCCAAACCAACAGGCTGTGACCATTGGCTTCGTCTCATGACTCCATGCACTGCCTTTCTGACAGAAAGCTGCTCAGAGAAGCATATTGATGTTTCCTTCTGGATATTTTCAGCGGTGTTAGAAAGTCTGTTCTCAGAGCAAACATGAGATCCATCTGTAGCTTTTGAAAACATTGTAAGATTAGGCAAGTATTTGGTGTTTGATATAGAGATATCCTTTGTTTGAATATCATGCATTTTACTTTTCATGCAAATATTCATAGTTGCATTATTTGCAGATTCCTTATTGACTTTCATTGTTGCTTTTGCCAGTCCCCACATACCAGTATTTGGGTTGGTGATCAGCCTCTTCCCATTCATTATCATTTGTTAATTATCAGAATTTGAACCTGTGAATAATGGAACAACTAATAAGCATTAATGTGCTATTAACATGTATTTGTGAATTTTATGAATTCACTGCAAAAATTTAAATTTTTAAAGTTTTTTGAAATAAGGGTATTTTCACCTGATTTAAGCAGATATTGCAGACAACTTTTCCAATAGATTAAGATACCTTCCAGTTTAAATAAGAATTTATTTTTTATTTCAAGTGCATAATATCATTCTATCCCTTTTTGAAGGCAAAAATACCAATTTTGCCTATCATCTCTATTACCTGCTCAAATTTTGTACATATTTTTAGATCAGATTTTGCAGTGTTTAAACACAAAGGTAACATCCTGACAAAGATTTGGACGGTAAAACATTTGGCACACTTTCAGCCACATTGGCTGTTCAGGTTGGTTTTGTGCAAATCCTTTCTTTCCCTGTCTTACATTCTGATTCCAGCTCTCAGCTACATGGCATGCACTGTTATACCTCCAGGCTGACTTTGTTTCTTGTCAATGCATGCTTCCTTTGTTTCACATTAAGGCCCAATCTCTGTCATGTTCCGCATGATCTAGCATTTTGAACTTCCTACTGTTTCTTGCTTTGGTAATGACTTCTGCACAGAAGGTTTTTTTTATCTCTTATGTCCCTTTTGTATTGAATGTTCGAGCTCTGCACATAGCCTGTTGTGATTCCAATGACTCACTGACGGCTTAAAGCCCCACCTCCAGTCCAGATGTAACTGTGGCTATCAAGCCATGAATTAGAAGCGGATAAAAGGCTCCTGATCAGTTAACCTGAGGGTCCTGGTGGTGACAGACAATCAACAATCTATGCATCATCGACATACTGTGCTTTGAATGTCCAAATCAGAATTTTAACGGCATCCTGTATCGACCAGGGAACGAGTGCAGAGCAATTACAAAAGGTCTAGCATGCTGAGAGAATCTAGAGGAATAAAACAAGAAGCTGTACTGTGGATGAGCTGCAGACAATCCATTAAAGCAAGTAGAGTGGCGAGATACACATTTACTGCTTGACTTTGGATATATTAACATTATTTCATCATTATAAAAATAAACATTGAATATCAAATTTGTATAATTGATTTAAGATGTACATGTCAGTACGGCATCTGGTGGACTGGTGCAGAGGGAAACAACCTGATCCTAAACGTCAAAAAGACCAAAGAGATTATCTTCGACTTCATGAAATCCAGATCCACCCACACACCCCTCCTCAACAACGACTCAGCTGTGGAGGTCGTCAGCAGCACCAAGTTCCTGGGGGTGCACATCACTGACAACCTCAGCTGGTCACCCCTAATCTCCTTAATGGTGAAGAAGGGCCAGGAGCGTCTGCACTTCCTGCGTCGGATGAAGAGTGCATCCCTCCCGCCCCCCATCCTTCAGACCTTCTACAGAGGGACCATCGAGAGCCTGTTGACCAGCTACATCTCCATCTGGTCTGGGAGCTGCAGGGCCTCTGACTGGAAGTCTCTACAGAGGGTGGTGGGGACAAGGGAGAAGATCACGGGGGCACCGCTCCCCTGCATCAAGAACATTGCGCACAGACACTGCCTATCCCGGGCTCACCAGATCCTCTCCGACCCCACCCACCCCAACCATGGACTGTTTTCCCCCCTGGCATCCGGCAGAAGGTTCCGCAGCATCTCTTGCAGAACGACCAGTCTCCTGAATAATTTCTTCCCCCTGGCCATCAGACTGCTTAACGCCACATAACACTCCTCCCCCCATGGACGTGGACAATGCATGCACATTAGTTTAGTTTTGTCTTCAATATAATGTTTCATTTTCCATAACACTTCAGTGCAATATTCAATAACTCAGTGCAATTGTTGGGAGCTGGAGAAATCCCATCTTTCTCCAGCAGAGTCCGCCGTGGATCCTCTGAGGGAGCCTCCTGCACAGCTGCAGCTCGTCAAGATCATCAGAGGATCCACTACATAAGCTGTCTTCAGACCTTGCCTCAACGCCGCAGTGTTGTTCCAGTTGGTCAGCGCTAAAGCCTAGATCCTCAGTGTATCTCCATGACTTTGAATCCAGTCTGGATTCTAACTACTGTCTCTGTTTTCCAGGAAACCCGTGCCTCCTCTGTGAGAACTCTGGAAGAGCTAACCTGCCGAGCCGACCCTCTGAGCCAAACCCTGAAGATTCACAGAGAACCCCCAAGCAGCTCAGGACTAGAGCTGGGAAATCTAAGCCAAGGTCTGTTCAAGCTAAGACGTGAGACGCTGAAGCAGCAAACGGACTCTGCTGACAAACCCTTCTCCAGAACCAACAGTGACTCTCCCAAGGTTAACCTCAAGAACCCTCAAGGTACAATCAGTGAACCTGTGGAAATCAAACCCTGTCAGCAGTCACTAACTGTGCTGTCTCTCACGCAGACTCCGGTGAACCAGTTTCCAGGCCCAAACCAGAATCAGTACATTCTGTGTGTTTTGTGCTTTAATAAACTGTTCAACTTTTCATCCTTGTGTCCGTCAGTGGTGTTCTGCATAACTGGGTCTCCTTCAGTGAACCCATCATGACAGCAATATGTATTTATTGATGTTACTTCTTCAATAACTCAGTGCAATATATATGTATATGTATACTCTTACCTGTATATAGCTAGCTCTTACTCATAGAAAACATATTTATTGTGCAGGAATAAGGTCTTGGCTCTGTTACACTGGTAGCCAAGAAATCGACATTTCATTGTCAAGATTCACCTTGTGTTTTTTGTGCAAGGACAATAAAGGAAGTCTAAGTCTAAGTCTTCTCATTACCGTTCATCTGATCCACCTGTTCCAGCCTCTATTTTATCTGCTTTCGTCCAGTCATCAGTGCCAGATTATTTGAGCCCTTGGTGAGAGTTTTTGTGTCTACCTAGTTGTTTCTGATTGCCTGATTCAGACCCGTTCGGCCTCTAGACCTCTGAACCAGCCTGTTCTTATTCTGGTCTGTTTTCCTGACCTGTCCTCCGACTCCTGCTGGATTCTGCCTATTTACCGAACCTAGAAATGATTCCTGACATGTCCTGGTTTCCACTTCGGTATCTTTCAGATCTCTGATCTCCTGGCCCTAACTCCTAAGCATGCCCTTGACATCGGCTGTATTCCTGTATCAATCACTGCTTGGTAAGCAATACAATTATAAATATTGATGATTATTTATCTACTGATTATGTCACAGTTTTACTTTTTATCCTTTGGTTTTGCATAATAAAGATATAAAATATGACTGCTAACCTTTAAAGTTCAGCCAATATCTAAAAATTAACCTGAAGTAGTGTTTCTGAACTCTAGTAAGTCCTTTTCTCAGAGCTGTAACTCCAGAGAAGTAGGACTTAAAGGGCACCATTATGTGATATTTGATTAGAGAGAAGAGCTATGAGTCGTCTGATAGCTGTAGCAATACAAGAGTTAACTTTTCTAAATGTAGTTTTTTTATGAGAAACACAAAGAATCCTTTTTTGAAGGCTAAAGGGATTTCGATGTACTTGTATGTGAACTTTTGATGTTTAAAGATAAAAGGGGTCTGAGAGTAAAACATTTTAGTAAAAGACAGAAATGAAAAGCAAAGGGTAGAGCTCAGGAGTGCTCTGAGCAGCACCCCCAACACTCAGGGGAGTGGAAAAATAAAAACTTTGAAGTCTGCACAGCACCAGGTGTGGGCTAAGATCTCATGAGGGTAGAACCCACAGTGCTGTCTGGAAAAGGCTGTAAGATTGCCTTTGAGCTAGATGTTACCTGAGCAGG
>NW_015150658.1:151556-184800 GCF_000732505.1 Cyprinodon variegatus
GGGGCACACCATGTTTTCCTCAAGCTGTCAAACAAGCCATTTGCTGGGATAAGGTGAGGGCAGCCATGTCAGTGCACGGAGGGAGAGCGCTTAATGATGTCAAACATAAACCTGTCAGTGTGCAGTGTTGCACAGTGAGCAAACATTACCTTATTATTAAAAAAAAAGAAAACACAGATAACACACGCAGAAACATTATTTTCTTATTTTTTCTCTAAGAAGATCGTCAGCTTTAACCTTATGAAGAATATGTGATGGATAACTTTTAGTATGATATATAACAGGCATGTATAGGTCAGCTAGTGTGTGGTAACTGGTAACACAACATGTGTGTTTAGCTGTAATCACTTAAAGTAAATGAAGGTATTGGTTCACTGATTTGTCCTTCATTTTTTTAACAAGCTGTTCATTTTTACTTCTAGTTTTCTCCGTCTCTGTCTCTCCTGGAAAGACAAACAAGCTCTTGTTGCGCTGCCTAGCTCATTAGCCCTGTATTGGCTACACAGCTTTGTTTTGTCAACTCTCTTCACTCACCATGTAACATGACGTCTGTGTGAAATGGTTTAGCAGCTGCAGCAAAATTTGTTTTGATTTTTTTTATATGTAGAATAAAAGGATAGGATGGTGCTCAATTTTGGTCAGAAATGTACGTGCCCATATCATGGAAAATAATTTGGGGCTTTTAGTGAAAATACTGTAGAGCAAAAAAAAAGTGTTATTTTTAAAGACAAGAACTTTACTTCTCAAGCCAACAGCCCCCCCATCCCCGCCAACATCCTTAATTTTTCATGATCGTAACATTGATAGCTGATCTAATTGCTCACTTCACTCACCTGCTGAACACTCCCCGCTCACTAATTATCATTCATCTTATTCACCTGCTCCTTCTGCTTTATATAAGGTTCAGCCCATCTATCGGGCCATATCATTGAGGATGTTTGTTTATTACGTTTGTTTGAGTTCTAATTTTAGTTGGAGATCATGGCTGATTTCCACAGTTCGTGTTCGCAGAGGCCAGTGGTTAGAGAAGGTGTTTTGTCATGTCTTGGTGTTTCCTGATCATGTGCTGGCTCTTCTCCGCTGAGTGCGCCCTGTTCCTGTTTTGGGCTCGGCGGGGGCAGCTAGTTTAAAGCTCCATAGTTCTGGCTCCTCTCCACTGAGTATGTCCTGTTTCGGTTCGGTGGAGGGAGCCAGTTGAAAGTTCCATAGTTTTCCTGGTGTCGTGTCATAGTTCTGCTCTCAACTGCTGACCCTGCCTGATTCCATTTGAGTGTGGACTCATGAAATCCTGAACCTGCCTCAACGCTCTGTGGATTCCTGTAGCACTGGATCTCTCTGTTCCTGTTTGGATCGGAAACCCTGGTCGGGTTGCGGACTCCTGGATCTCAGGAACTGTCCTGTTCTAAGCTGATGCCTGACCTGGCTCAGACTCCTGCCCTGTTCACTGGGGTTGCTGCATTGTGGGATCTTCTGGGCGGCTCTGCGCTGCATCTTGTTGGTAGTCCATTGGCTGGAAACTCACCTGAGAGGATGGACTGAACTGTTAAACCAGGTAAGTGACTCACACGGATTAATCATCTTCCCTCAGATTATCGTGGTCACTTACCTGTGTTTCTCCCTCACCCAGAGTGCCAGTGTTGGGTGGCAGATCCACAGCAGCCCCCTTATGACGTTTTTTTCTGTTTTTGTTTTTCCTTCTGTTTTTGTTAATAAACTTATTGAATCTTCCCACTCTGTCTTGCCTTGAATACTGGGTCCTACATTCTGATTTATTGACATCAATGTTAGGTCCAACTACAGATTTTGGGTGAGATTCAAATCTGGACTTTGGCTCAAAAACATTACTACTTGCAGATTACTTTCATTCAGGACTAAAAATGAATTTATTTCTTTATGTCAATAAAACTCTCTAATGTCTGCTTTTCTCTGTGTGAGTCTCTGTAGCTTGAATTAAACTTGTGAGCCTAATGTTCTTAATGCCAGATGTTTCTTTATAACCAAAGAAAATATTTTAAACAATACCCAACAGAGTTAAACTATATTGATTTGTGTTGGAAATAAGTCAGCTGTTTGTTAGCCCCAGAGTGAGGAAAATAAAATTGGGAAGGTTCTCTTCTCTTCCTCACCAAGTAGTAAAGATAAAATAGTGAGAATACTCTGTAAATATGGGTATGTAAACTGAGCATGAAAAAAATGATAATCTGCTAAGAGATCATTTTCATTTTAAAATCTGCTAGGGTAAGCAGGAGAAAATAACCAACCATATATGCATATATGTGCGAAAAAGCAGAGCTGAAATACAAGGGAACAGTTTTCCTCTCTGGCTGCTGCAGCCTGTGCTGTTGCAGGGACGGGAAATGAAGGGAGCCATATCTCACAGTAATCACATGGAGTTGATGATGAAGGTCTGATTGTGAAGCAATTGGTACACAATGAAACAGAACACTCCCACAAGCTGATAAATACACACCAACATCAACACATCAGCAACCAAAGCACAAAAACAGACCTACTCTGTTTTAAAGCCCACTCAGGTAGTCACCGATCGTGTCAGTTTTCCCATTCTTCCTTTATCAGTCATGATGAAACGTGCCCGACTGCTGTAGGTGTGAAGAACATGTGATCAGCTCAGATGAGCTCGGCTCTCTTCCTGCAGGTAACAGAAGTTAATCTGTTTTCAGAAGGAAGAAATTCAGTGACAGGAACAATCTCACTCCCTTTGCTTTTGGCTTTATTTCTATACCTTCTTCTCTCATAATCAGCAAACAGGTAAACACTTATTTTTAAAGTTGTTTTAATTAGTGCTTCCATTTAGTCTTTAGAATTATACCAGAATGTTCTGACTTTAAAAGGACTTCAGCTATTTAAGCATCAAGTAGAAAATGATCCCACACTGCCACCATATGGCTTCAGTGAGTTACTAAAGCACCTTGTTTTAAAAGCAACATATTTTAACCATTCATTAAAAGTCCTTGAAGACTTTTTTCATAGTGTGTTTAAATCTTAATGAGTAAAGAATGTGGTATTCTGGTATACATGAATTGTTTTATAAACCAAACAGCAGCAAAGATATACAGCATTAATATCAACCTAATGAAATGCAGTCAGCATAAAACTCATTATCTGAGGGAAACTTTAAGTGCTCCAAACTTTAGCTGCTTTAACTTGATGTTTGATAAAACACAGTAGTCTGACAAAAGCAGATGATATGGACATCAACTCATTTGTATTCTGTACATCTCCACCCGTCTTACCTGGGCCTTGATTTTAGATTGAAATGGAAGATTAAGTTTTATTTTAAGAGAGGAGATTGAAGCACTGAGGAACAGCATCATCCTTTATCTCATTTGCAGAAGGAATGTGACAGTTGTGTGGACCATATTTTTTTTGGTGCCCCTCGATGTGATGGTTCATAGTTTTGCCCCACTTTTTCTTCCAAACTTTCCACATCTGTACTGCTGTTACTAATGCAGTATAAAAGCTCTTCAGTTCCTCCATATTTGCATAGAGCTAAGCCCAACAACATTATCTATACTTCTGTCAGCTTTAGGTTTAAGCAATCTTCTGATTTTACTGCCATGTATATTCTTGGAAGAAATAATGATAACGTTTTAGAGGGGGCTAAAAAGGAATCTGTGGAAGGAGCTACAGATTAGAGTGATGGCAAAGTGGACCTCCATCCTCAAACAACTTGATTTAATGTAAAATAATCAAATTACCATTGGAAAATTTGGAAAAAGTTTCTTGGAAATTCCAAGACGGGTTTGATTGCTTTCACACCCTTAACAGCCGTTCAATTGGTTGTGAAGAAGGTAATAAATTCTTTTTAAACTTGCATGTGCTGATGACATACAAACATATAAAAATTACTTTTTTTTTTTTTTTTTTTTTTTTAGAAAAGTCATTGCTTCCAGGTAATTTTACACATTTTTTAGGAGTGCCAAATTAGGTGAGGTCAGCCTTTTTCCAGTAAATTAATATTATTCAAAAATTACTTAACTGACTGTCTGGAGCAAAATATAAAAGGAAGAAAAAGGGGGTGTGATTTTTTTGTTTTAAAGAAACCAGGAAATGAGCATCCTTCATGCCTGCAAGAGCTACTCTGATCATTAGGGAGAGAGAAGTATTTGCACCACCAACTTCAGCAACATGTTCATTATTTCTTTTCATATGAAAAAAGCCAAGAACCTTCATCAGCTTTAATGAGCTTATTTACACCCATACTGCTTAATATTTTGAACAAGGTGTCTAACAATCAGAGTGCATTGAGTTTTCTGAACATAGACAGTCTGGATGATATTTTGGTGTAATCACTGCCCCCTTGTGGCATTTTTTCCTTACTACATTTATGCAGATTTCTATGACTCAGGCTGGAAGGCACCACAAAGTGCAGCTGCTGCAGCAGTAAGTTGGCTGTCAGCAGCTGCCACTGATCGCTCCTCTCTGCACTCATGAAGTGTTTTCCACTAGGGAAGCGTAACTGGTATTGGGAAGCCAGCAGGGAAACACTGGGATGAAACCTTTATGGACGCAGACTGTAGTGGTGTAGGTATGGATGGATAGTGGGGGAAAGCCTCAGCACAGTGGTAACAGCCGTTCTACCAAGTATCTGACAGGGTGTGACCACTCCTCCACCTGAATCTGGGGACCCTAAGACCCTCAAGATGCCCCACAAGAGTAGGAAAGAAAAGGTATTGTGCTTTTTGGTGTGAAAGTCAGGACGTCTGCTTTGCATTTTGTCATACCTTGTTACTAATTCAGTTTTCTTGAACACCAACTCTGAAGGAGTCCTCGAAATCTGGAAGATCAAAACAATCTGGAAGCAAAAACGGGCCTGCAGGAAACCAAGATGTGAGTTTAAACCTTTGAAGGTGTAGCTACTTTATTTATCTGGGTTTTCTGATCTATGTGCTTTTGATAGAAACTATATAAATGTAAAAAATTAATTTTTGACCAACACAGTTATATTAAATCTAAACAATCATTGCTTATATCTTTCAATTTAAAGAATTCAATTTAGCAGAATATGACCTAAATTCTGCCTATTTCAAAGAAATTGATCAAAATTAGACTGTTTGTTGACTTTTTGTTTCACTGTAAACAAGGCTAAGTATGGCTCATATGATGTGTGACATGATCTTGTGACTTTATTTTCATTAATAGCACTTCTTCATTCTGTGAGAATAAAACCAGGCATTGTAGCAGTTATTCCTACCCAGTGTTATTTCTGCGCTGCCTGTTGATTGTATACAAAAGCTTGAGATAGCCCTCAAGCCTGTGGAATGACTTTGATTATATCTGACTTCTTTCAGCCCCTTATTAAAACACTTAAATATTTCAAGTGTTTATTTTTGTTCACCTTAAACTATGGATTAGAGCTAATTCAGCCACACTTAAAGAGTGGTTCAGGAGAGTCACAGACTCCCCTCACATGGAGGCTGATGGCAGAGTGCTGTATTCAAGCATATTCAGGGAACGTTTAGTGGACGGAAACTCTGAGGAATTAACAGGGATAAATAAGAGATTAACGAGTTGTGGACTGCAATTAATTTCAGTGGGATAGGAACTACCACACACAGACGTTTTCGGCCATCACATTCCTTATGATAAGCCAGTTCTTGACCACACAACCTTCAAGACTATTCCTCCCTGAGAACAAGGAGAAAATCTTACTTTCTTCTTTTTAGATTAACATAAGTTCTGCATTCCATTCAAAACTCAAGGTCCCAGATTGAGGAGGAAGAGTGGAGAGTCTCAGAATCTGTGCTGCTTTAGGTTCAGGTAGTGATTTTTTGAGGAACCATGTCCAATGTTCCCTGTTCCATGTGTCTGAGCACACACACAAACCCCCTGAGTAAACTGAGACCCCTGCGGGCAACATCAGATGAACACTGAGGCCACACACCAATAATAAAGTTATTACACTGATCATAGCAAGTTACGTATATTGTTTATTAAAGGAATAAGAGATTACAGCAGCAATTTTCATTAGTTTACTTTTAATGTAAGTAATTTGGCCAACTTAAAGGAATAGTACACCCAAAACATGATTAGCCTTCATTTCCTACTCACCCCCATGCTGAACAACACTCTGGAGTACTTTTTTGATATCTCAAATGCATCTGGAGATCTGAGAGGCTTCTTGCTGTCTGCTGACATTCAAATAATGGAGGTGCCCAGCGCCCGAGGCAGAAAGGTCCATAAAAGTCCACAAAAAACGTTTAAATATTCCTCCATACTGCTCGTCCAATGTATTCCAAGTGTCCTGAGTGGGTAGCATCCAGAATTTACTCGAAACGAAGTCATCTAGAATGTTTTTAGAGCATAAACAGTAGTGTATAGGATTTCCTGAAAGCGCGCACCTGCGCGATCACGACGCTACGGAAGCCGGCAGACCAAACCAGCGCATTCAGCTCGGCAAAGAACTCATGCTCTTCCTCAACACTGAAGTCCTCAGACATTTTTCTTTCGTTGTTTCTTTCTTTGCACAGGTAAACAGCACATTTCCTCTTCTACGCTTGCATTATTGGCAGAGCAGACGCTGAATGCGCACTTTCATCTGGTTTGGTCTGCCGGCTTCTGTAGCCTCGTGATCGCGCAGGTGCGCGCTTTCAGGAAATCCTACACACTACTGTTTATGCTCTAAAAACATTCTAAATGACTTCGTTTCGAGTAAATTCTGGATGCTACCCACTCAGGACACTTGGAATACATTGGACGAGCAGTATGGAGGAATATTGACACGTTTTTTGTGGACTTTCATGGACCTTTCTGCCTCGGGCACTATAGACCTCCATTATTTGAATGTCAGCAGACAGCAAGAAGCCTCCCAGATCTCCAGATGCATTTGAGATATCAAAAAAGTACTCCAGACTGTTGTTCAGCATGGGGGTGAGTAGAAAATGAAGGCTAATCATGTTTTGGGTGTACTATTACTTTAAGATTAAAAGAACAAATAAGAACTTCATGAGATGTGCAGTAAGCTATATGTAAGAGTCCAACTTTGGCCAGGGTGAGGGTCCTGCTCTGGAAGAAATGAGATGTTACATCTGTTAAAAAACATAACTTTTTGTTCACATTAAAACTTTTGCATTATGCACAGTGAAATGTGTGCTGAACCTTGTGATACAGTATAAATTCCTGTAACTCTTTGTCTCTAATTATTTAACTACACACCTTTTGAGCTTTTCTAATAATATAAATTACTTATAAAGTATCGTCATTTCATGATTAATATCCATAAATAAAAAACTTAATAAACGTCACTAGAAATGAATAAATCTGACTTAAATTGTTCTATTTTTCATGTCTGTCTTTCTCACTTGTCGATTGGCTGACCATATATGCCACTATGGGGTGTGCTTTGGTGGGGGTTAGAGCACATGACTCATGTGTATGGAGGCCTTAGTCCTCGACATGGGCGACCCGGATTCGAATCCAGCCTCTGATCTTTTCCTGCATGTCTCTCCCCCTCTCTCATACCCCCTTTACTATCAGCCTACTGTCCAAAAAATGAGCCACTAGTTCCGTAAAAAAAAAATATGCCACTCCAAGAATATTTCTGGATGCTGTTTTGATATGATCCATAAAATTAAATCCTCTTTCACAATGAGGGTGCTTGAAATGTCGCACAAATATCCACAAACCGTGAGATCTCCTGTAGCTTCTCACATCTAAGTGCTGCAGCCACCAAATCTGAAAATGTGCAGATTGACCCATTTACTGTTTTTCATCTATCCATCCATTTTACTTGACGCCTATCCCAAGTGGGGTCGCGAGGAGTGCTGGTGCCTATATCCAGCTTTCTACGTGCGAGAGGTGGGGTCCACCCTGGACAGGTCATCAGTCCATCGCAGGGCAACACAGAGACAAACAGGACAAACAACCATTCACACACACACTCAAGCCTAAATGAATGTAGAGAAGCCAATTAACCTAACGGTCATGTTTTTGGACTGTGGGAGGAAGCTGGAGTACCCGGAGAGAACCCATGCATGCTCAGGGAGAACATGCAAACTCCATGCAGAAAGAGACCGGGCTGGGAATCAAACCCTTTTTGCTGCAAGGCAGAAGTGCTACCCACTTAATTTAGCCTCATCATAACATTCAATTAACAACAACATCAACAAAAATTCACACAGCACATCCTGCAACACTGTGAACAGGTTAATCTTATACTGTATACTGTTTGCATGCTGGTTTGCAGTGCTGCTACAAACCGGTCAGTTTCTTTGTTCTGGACTGGTGAATAATTTGGGCCACTACATATTCTTCTTCCTCCTGTATGTATTTATTCATCACAAACCTTAATTGTATTTATGTTTATTATAAAACTGATTAGGTAGTGATATTCTAAACTGGGTTTGAAGAGTAGATCATGAACTACAGCCAGCATCTACTAGGCTAAAAAAGTCGTTTCTCATTCGTTCATTGTTGGTTTCAAGTTGAAAAACTGATCTAATTAATTTATTATTATTACTATTATTTAGTTTGCTGGATTTAATTTATGCGCTGCATAGTTGCATAACTGTACACTGGTAATGCACGAGCAGTGCATGATTTCACTAGGGGCAGCTTAGGGGAAACACTGGGCATGTCCTCTGCTGGTGTTGGTCGACTGTGTTTTAATTAAATCAAAAATAATTGCGGTTCCCTAGCCAGTAGTACCAATACCTAGAATTATTCTGCAAATTGGATAGACCTCAACCATAAAGAAAATCTATGAAGTATTTTCAAAAGGGGCATAAAGACTCCAGAAACAACAATGCAGACAGCTAAAAGCCAGTTTTAAAACTCCCTGGGCTTCCTGAGCACCTCAGTGAAACCATTGGCTGATCTCAGTTTTTCAGTGGTGCAGTAATTCATGTCAGAGGAGCTAGGGATGTGTTGATTGGATATTTATGTCAGAAATCGGTCAGATATCAGCTAAAATATAAATATCGTAATAGATCAGCCGTCTTTTTTTTTTTAATCTCGAAGAATACAAAGCTCAAACACTTTGCTTTAATATGCTTTTGTTTAAAGTTTATGCATCTATTTGGTGAATGAGAAATTGGTCGGTTGTTCTCATATCTGATGTTGTAAAGTATTGTTCTCTGTTAAGGAAATGTCACTTGATTAAGCCTTCTCTAACATTCCACACTATGAAATAAGTGATAAAAATATTTATGATTAATGCTGATATGGTATCGCATAAAAATCTGTATTGGTCGATACTCACAACTGCGATATCGTCATGGTATCGGAAATTAAAAAGGTGAATCAGGACATTCCTGAAAAGAGTCCTAAGCAAGAATCAATACTGATGCTGGACATGGAAGGTAGAAACTATTCAGTTGGTCCACAAAATTTTTAAAATCCTTTTTACCTTTTGATTTTATCATTTTCTGAGAAAAAAAAAAAGAATTTAATTGCCTACCTTTGAGCTATTAAAGTTTAAATCATCTAAAATAGATGCTTAAAATCTGTCACTATTTATGGAATGAATTGATAAAACTCCTACGTTTGGCTTTTGGAATCAAAACAATAAGATTAAATAATTTATTTAATGGTGTTTACCAATGAGCTGCATGACTGCATCACTTCCTAATATGTCTTATAAATATATATCAGGTATTATTAGGGTAGTAGGAGCAGATGAGCATGGATTGTTTTATTTCCAGCTTTATCCAATTAATCTGAGATTATTTATTCTGTCTGCTGTGTTCCATCACAAGTGATAATGTGGATGGATGCAGAAAACAACACCGCCTGCTGCGATCATGTTTCCTGACTAAGAGTCACCTGATCTAATTCGGAAAGGAAAGGAACCTGAACTCTTTACGATGGTGCCTTCAGCTGCCTTCTCTCTCTTCACTTGAATAGTCACCTCTGTCCCACTTCCTGTAGCACAGGCACTGTCCCACCCGACCTCACTCCAGTAACAGCCGCCCATCTTCTGCGGTTTCTGTTTCCACAGGGTTCAGGTAAGAAAGTGCCCCCTGCAGCTCAGCTGTTGAGGGTGAAGCAACCAGCGTCCCACTCAGCTGTGAAGAGAGAGAAGAGGTTCAGCACCTCCTCCTTCCCTCTCAGTGCTAACAGAGAGCTGCAGAAGCTTCCAGCTCTCGCAGGTATGTTCAGCCTAACAAAAAGATGTTTAGGTGTTTTATCTCGAGTGTTACATTTTTGATTCCTCAGTTTTAAGATTGAATTTAAGCTTTGAGGGCCCAATACGGTTAACGGGCTAAAGATAAAAGTTCAGAGTCATATTAAGAATTCATAGCATTGGTGGATCTTGGTTCCCATCTTTTAAACCTCCTGATCCTTGCTTGCTACATTATTAACAACTCTGCTGGCTGCTCAGCTGCCTGCTCTCTAATGCAGATGAAGTGCAATCCACTGCACCTCCTTTCTTACCTGGAAGCAACAGATAATAATGCAAACCTGCGCCCACTCAGTTCCTTCAACAAAGGCTGAATCACTCATTCAACAAGAGATGGTGGAGAAATCTTGGCAATGAAATATGAACCAAACAAGCTCTTAGTAAAAGCAGGTGCAAAGATAAGGTCACTATTTAGAAGAATATCGATCGGGTCGACTAAATCATATATTTATTAATATTTTCCCCAAATTTTTTGAGATTTATGAACATTTATTACATAAAAATTCCCATTTATTTTTTTTTTAAATAATTTTTATGCAAACCTATTAAATAAGCCTTAAATAATTTATATTAATTTGTAAAATAAAGCTTATTTTTGAAAATATAATCACCACTTTTATGTATTTTGTGTTAATAACGTACCCTTAATGAAAATTAATACCATTAATGGTATTTATTTCAAATACATAAAGTTTGTTGATTGAATTACATAAGAGTAACCAGATTATTATGCAATTCAAACAATACACTTAAAGTATTTCAAATAAATACAGAAATTATCATTAATTTTCAATTTTATAGGTTTGTTTTACAAGTATCTTTAAAAAGTAATTTGCTATGTAATACAATTATATAAATCATCAAATTTAGGCAAAACATTTTAGTGCATTAAAACAGGTGAGATGATTTTGGTGTCAGTTTTTTTTTTTTTTTAGATGACCACACAGGATTGTTACATTTCACTCTGAGGACTCTAAGAGGAGACGGTGAGGCTGAGGTTTGAAGATTTGCATCAATCTTTCATGACTTCTTTGTTTACATGCAGCATTACAAACAGGATCGGGCCTAAATGACTTCCTGTAAGTGATACACGGCAATGCTCTATTCGGATACCTGGGCTGGCTGTATCCCCCGTCCAGACAGCCTAAAGGAAGCATTGTGGTCTGTTTTCAGTCCACAGCCGGGCTGAGTAACTAATATCAAGGATTCTTGGGGTATTCCACATGTTTGCAGTGCATTTTCTCTTCTATCCAGTGGAAAATATATTTCTGGAGATGACTCACAGCACAGCAGTGAGTTAGGACCCTTCAGAATCTCCAGGAAAGCTTCAATAAGCCAGCATTTATTGAACCATCTACAGCATCCAAAATGTGCTTTACAGCACATGTAAAACACACTAACACAGTGATTAAAATGAAAGCATTTAAAACAAAACAATTAAAAAGTTGGATTAAAGTAGTAGCCATTCAAAATTTCCCCACTTTTCTTGATAGGGCCTTAGTCCCCTACAATAGTTTTTTAAACATCAATCTTTGTTCTAAAATATTCTTTCTGTCAGGATTTGTGGACATTAAGATCTAAAGAGAAGCTCCTTCTCCTGGTCAGACCCTGTGAAAGGGTGGAGTCGGAATAAAAAAAAATATGCCCACCCAGGAGAAGGAGGTGGTCACTCTAGTGGCTGGAAATTGGAGGGGATTTTTCTGGGTGTTGCAGGGAAGTGGGCTGCCATTCGGCTGGCGTTTGACTAGGAAGGGCTATTTTTGAATGGCTGTACTGTATGTGATTACTGTATGTGAGAAACAGATTAATAAGTGTTGAAGTTCAAACTTAGAAGTAACAACGATAAACCCTGTACGTCACTGCCTGTACCGTTAACATATTATTTGTACTGAAACATATATTATTAGGCCCATCATCTCCTCTCTTAGTTACCAAGTGTGTTTTTGTTCACAGCATGTCTTAAATGGTGCCAAAGTTTTTGTAAATATATATTATTGGGTTGAGCAACAGAGATGTATATGTAGATTAAGCCCCCCCAAAAAAATAGCAGAATCTTCTGCCAATGTTAAACAGCATGGGGCAGAGTGGGTTGGTGTCAGCCTCAGTGGAAAAAACAAACCTGGTTTCTTGAACCAAATAAATAATACTCTATACCAAAAAAATCCTTTCAAACTAAAGTGTGGCTGAGCAGCATTGGTATTTTCTCAAGTTTCCCTTTATTAACAAAAAGTTAAATAAAATCTCTGGTTGGATCAATCTTTGCATGTTTTTCTCTCAGTAATTCCTGAACTTTTGCCTTTTGTGTACCATATGAACCCTAACATTGATATGATAGCACTGTGTGATTCCCTCATATGAACATTGAGCTATTAAACCAAAATGAGAAATGAAACATCATAAAACCTGCATGGCCAGAGCTGCTCACAGTGACTTTACAGCTGTAATAATAAGAATAAATATGCTGTACTAAAATGCAACCAGGACTTGTTCTCCAATCATTGTGTTTGTTCCTCCTAAGTCACTTCTGTCCAAGGGTAGAAAGGTTCATTAATGCTTTGTTTGCATAAAATTGAACAGCCAAATAAATCCTGTCTTTAATTCAGACCAAAAATGAGCACCTAAGAACTGTGAATTGTCCCTAATCTAAATATAACCTTAGAAGCAATGGAAAATATTGCCATGATCGCAGGAATAATTGATATTTGTTCTGCAGCAGCTGGATCCACAGGTCAAGATTAATCTGATTTATTGTGCTGCCATAAACTGCACAACAATGCATGTTTAGATATGTTTCAGCATGAAAAAGACAGGTGTGTAGTTTTTAAAATATTATTACACATATAATAGAAGTAATTTGGCTCAATTACTAACTATTTACATAAAATATAACTTTTTCTGCAACTGAATATCCAAGAAATTCTGAAAAAACTGTTTTTATTAAGATGACACCTCTCAGTAGAACAAAAATCAGCTGCTTCTTCTTGATATTTTTTTCTGGTTTTTAAAGCCCTTTTTGCTGGAGCTTAATGACCTGAATGCTGTCAGCAGAACAACCATGCAATTTTGATGAAGAGGATTAAACAGGAAGCTCTGCCAGGTTTCCTGAAACATTCAGTAGTGGGGTTTGGTTTCCAAGAGACTCCTGCAGAAATTGTCTTCCCTCTGCTGCTACCTGCTGGCTAAATCTAGAAAGTGTGCTACTCTTCTTTAGTACTTTGTCCAACGAGTTAGCTTTTCATTTTACCGATTATTTTATGTTAATAGTGTAACGTTTTGAGCTTTTTATAAGTAGATTTTAATAGTTTCCTTTATCTTTGAGAGGGGTTTTATAGTTAAGATATAGTTAAGAGGCTGATAGTGACTTGCCTCTGAAAACAAGGCAAGTAGTAGTGTCACATAAAAGCAATGGTTTGCAAGTATTTCCATGGGATTTTAGGTGATAGACTATATGAGATGTGAAATGAAAAAGAAGACATTGCTTTGAGCTTTTTTTATAAATGAAAATATAAAAAAGTGAAAATGGTTTTGGCCCTCCTTCGTTATTCTGCTATCCTTCAGTAAAACCTGGTACAGTACAAGCTTTGGACGTATTTAGACTCAGTAAATAATCTGAAAATATAATAGCAAACTGTAAACCTCCTAAGACCTAGTCCATCCACCTAATATGACAAGCTGGACAAGCAGAGCGTTAATCAGAGACGCAGCTCAGGGTCCCATTGTTACTCTACAGAGATTCACAGCATATCAGGTGAAAGGAAAGGCTCTGGTCTGATTAAAACAACAGTGTGCTTTTTTACCTTTATGCAAAATGCATAAGAAAAATAGCGCTGTACATCACCTTGACCTTACATAACATGTGCACAACAAGCCACCCTTTCCTTTAATTCTAGGTGCTGGTTATTTACAAATGCCATCAAATGAAATGTGTAGTTGCAATGTGGATAAAATGTGAAAATATATAAAATAATTATTAATACTTTTTGTACATATTTTCCTATTCATCCCAGTCTTTTGAGGTTCAGAAAGCTTTTAATTATGAAGCAGAATAAGCTGATTGATTTACTGAATACTAAAAAAAACAATAATTCTAAAATAAGATGTCTGGGGTTAAAATGTCTTTGCTTTGCAGCGTTTCACTTAGCCTACACAGCTAGATGTATGTGCTTTCTGTTGTCATGGCTGTGGAATGTGATGGCATCTCTCACAGAGGCTTTGGCCCCTCAGTGAGAGAATGCCAAGATTGTGAACTGTGGTGCACTTCTGTCCACATTAAGATCCTGGTCCATTATAACTGGTGATCTCTTAGTCTACTGATGATCTTTTTAACCGTAGAATCAAAACATACGGTAAGTGAAAAAAGGGGCAATCGGTACGTAAAGTGCATTAAAAACACTATCTGTTGCTTGTAAATTCCTTCTGTTTTAACTTTTGTGACACATTTACACATGACACATCTGGTTGAACTGTGAAGTGCCTTGAGATGACATGTGTTGTGAATTTGGCGCTATATAAATAAACTGAATTGAATTGAATTGAATTTAATGTTTCAGTTCAACATTTTTCTTAACTCTGTAGAATTAATAACACGATTAAATACAAAATACATTGAAGATGATTTTCTTTTTTGTCGTAACAACCAAAACCCAATGTGAAAATGTAACTTCAGCCATTATTTATTCATGGGTTGTGATTAACAACATTTTTGGTTAGGTTTACTTATAGCTCCAGTTGTATTAGCTGTAAAATAAAACGCAAATTTTAAAAAGAACCTGTCAGACAATAAAACAACCCAAAGCAATTTAAAAAAAAGACACCATGGTATTTTAAAGTGATTCAAAAACAAGTGTCTAGAAAGGGTCACAATACAATTTCTCATGCTTTTAGACTCCAGTTCTCCAAAGGAAAACAAATTAAACATAATTGACTCTTCATATGGGCGGCCAGCCAACAAAAATCAATCCAGGACCACAACAAAATCTCAAAACTGGAACATCTAAAATATGTTTGGCTTCACTTGCCTCATTAAAAGTTAGAGTTCATGACCCAACAACAAGAAAGAGACCAGAAAAACAATTGCCTTCATTGAAGAAACCACTGCTGACCACAAAGAACACAAAGACCCTTTCTTATTATTTATACAATTTTTAAGGAACCCATTGCTTCAGAGAAATTATTCTGTGGCTATTTTATAGGGTTTGATTAGATTTCAGAAAAAGAGCATTATAGTGTCACTGATATATGGTGATGGTGGTCAGGGGATCAATATCTGGACGACTTCTTTACTAGAACAATAAATTCTGCTCTCCAGCGTGAAGGACAATGTTCTAAGAATACTTTTAAAATGTGGTATTTTTGGGTCATTTAGCAGGACAATGATCCCAAAGCAAAGCTGCATCTCTACCTTATGAATGGCTCAAAAATTTTTATGTACGGCCTGGAGTGGCCAAGTTAAAGTGCATATTTAAATCCAGTTGAGATGTTATGGAATGAAAAAACAGATGATTGGTGGCAAGAAACCTTCCAGTGTGGCTGCGTAATGGTTCTTCAAAGAGGAGTTTCCCTCCACTGATATGAACACAGGGCAGCTCATTGGTGCAGTGGGTAGCACTTCTGCCATGCAGCAAGACAGTTGTGGGTTTGATTCCTGTTTCAGGATCTTTCTGCGTGGACTTGGCATGTTCTCCCTGTGCATGTGTGGGTTATCTCTGGGTACTCTGGCTTCCTCCCACAGTCCAAAAACATGACTTTTAGGTTAACTGGCTTCTCTAAATTTACCTTAGGTGTGCGTGAATGGTTGTTTGTCTCTGTGTTGCCCTGTAATGGACTGGCGACTTGTCGAGGGTGTACCCTGCCTCTCGCCCATTGACAGCTGGAGACAGGCACCAGCAAAACGACCCAGCTTGGGATAAGCGTGACGGAAAATGGATGGATGATGTACAACACTCATAGTTATCAAAAAGGCTTGATGGCAGTTATTGGTACTCCTTTTTAAGTCAAGGAATTTACTTTTTAACAGAAAAGAAATTGCTTGGTTTAATAGCTTTTTAAATGAAATTATCATTAGAGAGCGGCTTTTTAAAATATTCGACTGATATTTGATATATATATATCTATATATCTATATATAGATATATAGATATCTATATATATATATCTATCTATATATATATATATAGATAGATATATATATACTGTATATTTATCTAATGACTAAGACTGACTGAAGAATTTAAATATTTAGGCATTGATAAAAAAAAAAGCTGTGATGGAACAAAAGCAGCATTTTATTCTGGTTAGAAGGTAACAAAGCTAATAAAAGAGGCCACCTCATCACATTTTGGCTACGTAATAGTTTCAGTACATTTTTAAACACACTGTCGTCTCTTGGTTCTTAGATGTGAAAATGGTTCCAGGCTTAAAGGCCTGGTTAGTCTTGTGGTGTCAGTGTGGTTTTGTGCTGTATCGGTATGTCCTCTGATGAATCACATGATGAAACACAAAGCTACTTTATTACGTTTAAGACCAGCAGATAAATCATCCAGTGTCTTCACGTATTATATGGAAACTGTCTTGAGGTGATTAAAACACTCTGTCAGTCACAATTATGGAGACTAATAAGCATTACATGGTCATAGTTGGACTGGCTCATGCATGTAATGACAATGCTTGATTGCTCGGTTTCCCTGATTAGATAAAGGTTATAACACTACTTTGAGCCACTGCAGCATTATCCTACGCTGAGTCGTTGTGTATTAAATTTTCCTCCACCCTCTTTCATTTCCTGTTCATGAGCTAATTTTGTTCAACATGTAAACATCACTTGCAATAACAAAACCCTTCAAATTCCATCAACAGTTGGTGAGTCACAAAGCCCTCACGAAATATAGACTACATTATTTCCACCACTGAAGGAGGCTGATTGTGGCTTTATTTAGTTTTAAATCAGACTGTATGTTTGATGTGTTTTTAAGCTGTCTAGACTGGAATTTAAAGTCTGAAATAGGCATTGATGTCTTATAACTTTGTGGTTTGGGGCGTCATTATCAGGCAATAAACATCTATCCATTTTCTCCTGCTTAGTCCTTTTCAGAGTCGCGATGGGGCCGGTGCCTGTCTCCGACAGTCTACGGGCGAGAGGCAGGGTACACTCTGGACAGGTCACCAGTCTGTCGCAGGGCAACACAGAGACAAACAAAAGTGCACGCAAACACTCACACATAACACACAGAAGCCGGAGTACCCATAGAGAACCCACACAAGCACAGGGAGAACATGCAAACTCAATGCAGAAAGACCCAGGACTGGGAATCGAACCCGGGATCACAGTCATTGTTTTGATGATCAAATTTAAAAAAATGTATATTGTTGTTTTTCTTTAAGCAACAGATGGTCAAAATTATGCGTACAGGTTTAAAACAACTAACCTGTAGACGATGCAGACAGTTGTAGCCATCAGCAAACATCTATGATACTTCTGGATGGATCGGTTGTTTTCTTAGGAAGGATAGATGATACTTTATTAGTCTGTTCTGATCAGGAAAGTTCTCTAAGCATGATGTTAGTCTGTCCTATACATCCCAAAAACAATTTGGGTTGGTTTTGGAAATTGTCCTGTTGTAACACCGTTCTATGTCTAAATGTAACCATTAACCTGTCATGATTTTACTAAGGTTCAGACCCAAACGCAGAAGACCAAACAGGGAGACCAGGGGAAAGGTTTAACAGGTTTTATTGAAGAGACAATTCAGAGAGAAGTGTTGCTCTGAAAACTGCTCAACCGGAACTGAAAAGTGAGGGGAAGACACAGCGGTTAGTTCAGGATCAGTGGGAAATTTGACTTGTGAACTTGGAGAAGAGGATTTGGTTGCTGACTCACGTTTCCAGAGAAGTTGTTGAATCCTTGACTCCAGTATGTATGCTGTAGTTCCAGTGTTTGTCTGATTCGGTGGAGGGCGGAATAGGGTTTACCCAGAATGCGGTTGTTAGTAGGTGAATGGAGAAACTGACTGCCACTCAGATTTCCTGCGGAACTTGAATGGGTCGTAGTGGAGATGAATCCCTTTCTCAATGCGAAGCTCAAATGATCTCTTGGGGAAAGTGGATCAAAACCTCCTGTTTGAACCCCAGCTTAGTTTGTAGCTCAGTTGATCCTTCATGGGAGAGAAAATCTGAAAAATCCAGTTTGCAGGATGACTTTCCAAAACTGGCAAACACTCTGGCGTCGAGGTAGTGGCAGTCAGCAGCTTAAGACACTCCGTTTAATGAGGAAACCATCAGCAGGTGTGTGAGGAGGCAGACCAGAACCAGGCACCTCCTGGTGGAGGAAGGGAGACAAACACACAAACACAATCGCACAGACAGGAGTCCTGACACAACCATTGGTTTGAGATTGAAGGATATAGAGACCAGTGAGAGCAAAACAGACTGTCAATATTATGCTACCACCAACATGTTTGATAATTATACAGAATTAGTGCGTTGTTTGATTAGTGGGATGGCCTCAGCCTGATTGCTTCAAGCATTGTTCTCATTATTCTGGCCAAAAAGCTCAGTCTTTGTCTCATCCGGCCATAAAATCTCTTCCAAAAGGCCCTGGGCTTGTCTGTGTGTACAGCTGGGTTTTAGTTGCCTTTATGTTTTAGTGGCTGAGCTTCTTTCTTGGTCTTCCTGCAGTGTTGGATTCATATCAGCCCTGAGCTTTGGAGGACCCTGGGTTCTCCTGAACTTCTGAACCCAGCTTCTTTTATTTTGATGATGATTTGGGTCAGGTTTCAACAGGATAATCTTCTGAAAATCTAATCAAAACTGGTTTTGGATGAAGCAGATAAGGCTTTTGAAATTACCTGCCCATACCACTGACCTTATCCAAACTGAAAGGAAGTGATCTGTGCCAGAAAACCAACCAATTGAGATAAAAACTGTTTTTGTCACCTACATATAGCTCATGGCCCAAGTGCTACTTACTAAGGGGTATTGAACTCAATCTCATGGTGGCATATATGCAACTGTAATTATAAATTTCCCTTTTTACTGGAAATCCCCTTTTAAATATAAAGTTGTGTGCCCAATTCTTAATATACACTCATTAAAGGTGATTATGATTGTATAAATATTCCAACATTAGAGATGGTTCAGATAAATCATTTATACTATACAATACTAAACCCTATTATGGAAGCAATATGTAATTTAATATGTGGATAATAACCAGTTATAACAATAGTTACCTTGTCCTTACATAGAATACATTTCCTGTTGTAAGGTTTGGTTTTATAATTAGCTTGTTGAGATAATTAGATTTGGAAAGTAATTTTTCTGCATGAATTTGTTAGTTGGTAGTTTTTTTTTTTTGTTTGTTTTGTTTAGTCTTTAAATTCCAGGATTTTTTTAGATTTTTTTTTTAAACACCTGTGTACCCTTAAATCATTGAATGTTTACTTAGGTTACATTTCATGGAGTATTGAACCATAAATATTCTTTCTTTATGGGCCATAAAGCAACGTTTTTTTATAATGGTGTCGGTTCCTCCATCTGCTCAGTTTGTTCAATCTATTCTTCATAAAATCTAAGAAATTTCTCAGCTTCTTTTTATAAAAAAAAAAAAAAAATGACTGAACACGGCAGCAAAAAAAAAAACTTTGAAAATCCAGCCTTTTTAACCAAGCGTTCTCGCTCAGTTCCATCCAACTACTTATCCTGAATCAGATTATGCTGAAACCCTGTTAATGGCAAAGCTGTAGAAACGATTTAAGCCAATCTGATCTTAGATCAGCGGCAGAGAGGAGTAATCGGAGAGGAGAAATTGGAGCAAAGAGAACCATGACCCCGCCCCCTGTCCGCTCCCTCGTCCAATCACTGCTCTTCACCCACAGCAGTCTGCCCCTCTATTGCTCCACAGCGGTACGAGCTCAGCCAATCAGCTCGTGCCTCCGCTGCTTACATCACTAACCAGCCAGTTCCCTCCAGCAGCAGCAGAGCTTCATTTTCTGATCTGCTTTTGTGCTAAAATGGAGGTTGGCCTCTCGCCCTGAGTGGATCGCCTTCCTGGTTGGGCTTTTGATGTTGACATGCAATAAATCTTCAGACAGGATGGTTGTGGATGCTCCCAATTCCAACGGGCCTTTCCAGCCGGTGGCTCTTATGCACTTCAGAGGTATGTGAAGAGAAATGAATCCTCCTGTATTGTCCCAGGGAATCGGGAGCTGTTTTGCTGTGTTCCTGCCCCACTGGAAACCGCCTGATTAGCCAGCAGCACTCGGCTACTTTAGAAGGGGAACACCGTGTCTTTGTTTCGGAGAAAGTCTTTTATATCGGATAAGAAATTGTGAACAGGTGGTCGGACATTAGCGTAAAGCTTTAAGAGGCGGAGAGCTGTATAGAAATCTGCTTTACTAGCTAGCTGCTCTCTGCCCATCCCCCCCCCCCCCCGAGTCAGTGATGTCAAAGGAAGTGAGGTCATAACGAAGGGAAGGGCCTCTTTTTAGTTTTTAATATTGTTGTTTGTTTGCTTTCTGTGGGTTTTTATTATATTTGCCTACTCATTTATTGTAGCCGAGGAGAAATGATTATAAAGATTGTGAGCTAAGGTTTTAGCTTCCTCACTTCACTGCTTCAGTGAGCCAAGCATTCATGTCACACTCCAGTTAATCTGGGCACACATTGGTCATAATGTGTAGGCTGAGGACAGCAGCCTCTCTGCAAAGCAGCACTGCACCTCTCCTCGGCTTCATAACTCCTTCTTAATTGTGTGTTTTGGTAAACAAAAAAACAACAACATATTTTTAGCTATAGTAACCGTACTCTGGTTCTAGGATTGTCTAACAGTCTGAGTGTGTAGATGCTACAGTCTGGCTGTTTTTGAAATGTGTGCACAGTTTCCTCAGTCACATCTGAAAGGCCTGGTTATTTCCACCCAGTGTTGGATGGATCCCTATAGGCAATCATTGATTTCTCTCCATTGAACCAAAGAGGCGAGTGGCTTGAATGATGACTCTGTTGGGGAACAATCAGGCTCTCCCTGCGTCACTCTGTTAGTGTGGCTTCAGTTTAACCAAATGTTTTGTGTCTAATCCCCAAACTTGTATTCTTTCGATTCAGGTTGACTATTTTGACTTGAGGTGCACTGATCAGTTATTTATTTATTTTTTGGATGATCAACAGATGATTACGATTATGACATTTTTTTTTTTTTTTATCATTTACTTTAACCTCAGTTGCATTATTTAATGCTGAGCTTTTGTTTCAGTGTCATAAGGAGACAGGATTTAAGGAAATATTCTAATTACAGCTAATTGACATTACACAATTTGACCAGCAGATAAGCCAGGTTATCATATTTTCTTTTTAAACTGGTCAAAAAATACCATTATATATGTGCTGCAGCTTAAGTGACTCCCTGTGACACATTTGTTTCTTTGTATTTGTGACAGTGTAATGACAATCAAGTTGAGTTGTATTCTATTCTGTGCCACATGTGCATCATTGGTACAGAATCCTTGGAAGGATGACTGAAACCGCACAAAAATGACCCAACCAAACCGTTTCATAATCTTGTGCTATGTTGTCTAGACGACTCACTCGTGATTTAAGATGTCTGGTTTACCTTCAGATAAATAGGTTGCCACCTCAACAGCCCCTCTAATAGTTTTCAAACTTTTCAGATAAATTCATTTTCTACTGGGACATAAAGCTGAAATATCACATAATGTTGTTGTTTTTGTCTCAAACTGTTTTTTTTTATATACTCATGATGTGATGGAAAAATGGATTATACATAAAGGCCAGTTATGTTCACACTGCAGGCCTTGATGCTCAATTCCGATTTTTTGTGAAATCCATTTTTTTTTTTGTGTTGCCGTTCATATTTCCATATATATGTGACTTGTATGTGATCTCCTGTGTGAACTGCAGTCATACAACGCAGGTGTCCAGCATGCGCAGTAGAGGACGCAGTGACATCACAGGCCAGCATGCTCTGTGTTTACGGAAGTAAACATGGATGGTGGTGCCGGAGCTCATCTAGCGATCTTTCCCAACCATAAAAACACAATCTTTTCAAGATGGTTAAACATAAATGCTACTCTCCGCACCATTGTCTGCAATAGTTGTTGTTTATCTTGCCGCTTCTTCAAAGCAAGACCCAGAACAGTGACCTTTGTCGGGTATTAATGGCGTTCAAGTCGGATGAATGGGACCTGGCCGTTCAGACACAGGTCATATTTGAAAAGCTCAGGTTCGTATCGGATTCAGGACCACATAGCCAAGTGGCCTGGGTCGGATTGGAAAAAATCGGATCTGTGTTGTTCAGACTGATATGACAAAATCAGATCCAGGTCGCATATGGGCACAAAAATTTGGGTCATTTCAGGCTGCAGTGTGAACAAAGCCAAAGAGTCAGCTGCATTGTCGTTGTGCACATAGTGTTGTATGAAATGCATCAGAAATACATATTTGTTCATTTTTCTCTATATATGTAAAATTATAAAAGGTTATTCTCCTCAAATAGCATTTGGTATGATTATTAATTGTTGAAGCAAATAATCGAAAAAAGAGCCATTATTTTGCATAAAAATAGTTATTTTCTTAAACTTTATTATTTTGGTCTTAAAGCAAGTTCTATATTAAGCGAACTGAGGCATATTTATAACAATGTGTTGCAGTCTTACAGCGGTGCAGGTCAGATGTCAGAGAAAAACAGAAAAGCAGTCAAGTCTGATCGGTGTAACTCTACCCCTATAGAGTCATATTACCATTGGATCGATATGTAACCCAAGTTGAGCCATCTGCTACATCATCTTTTTCTCAATAAGGAGAATACCTAAAAGGGGTTGTTACAATTACTTTCCTAAAGAGTTCTGACTTAAATAAAATGTTTGAAGGGCGTGAAGCCAGCTGATAACTTGAAGTAGTAAAGGAAACTGTCCTGATGACGGTCACAGTTTCTTTCTCCATATCTAGACTTCCTGGATGAGATCCAAACCCCTAGAATGGATGTCAGTAGAACACTCGTTGTTTGGACTGAGGGTAGTTCATTGAATTGGCTTCATTATTCACTTTTTGAGAGGAAAAATATAAAATATAACTACAATCATGTTTTAAACTTTGCTTAAAAAGTGAAAAGTTCAATCTCTCAGTCTTGTGCTTTGATTATAACCATCAGTGATCAGTAAATCTTTTGAAAATACAAAGGTTTTCAGTCCTGAGCCGACAGTTTCTGAACGGCTCAGTTGTTTAGGGCGTTCAAAAAAAAAAAGGAAATTGGAGTTTGCCATAAAACTGCATCCTTTTACTAAGTTCTTTCAGCTGTTGTGAGAGAAAACGCTTAAAGAATTGGTTTAATATATAATTTTGTTACTCACTACCTTTTTTTTTTTTTATAAGATTAATTTTCGTTGTTTCCTCTCTCAGTATAGCCAGAGGTGTAGCCGTGGGTGGTAATGATGCAAAAAAAATTCAGGCATTTCTGGTCAGTAAAAATCTGAAAAATCTGAAAAAAAGGACCAAAGTTAATTTATAAATGTCTGTAAATGAGAAAGTAAAACAAAAGCTAAAATTGGGGAATAAGAAATACTTCCAGACTGTGGTTATTTTCCTTAAGGGTTACAGTTTGAAGTCACTGGGAGTTATAGAAATATTTTGAAAAGACATCCATTGCTTTTTACTTGCCAACATCCAGAGTTTTTGTCCAACTCTTTCATCATCTTGGAGTGTTCAATCACTGGCAGAACTTAAATGTAATTATAAACTAGCAGAAACTTGAAAGGGGTCTTTTTATTTTATTCAGTTAGGCCCCTAAACCAGGGCTGCACCATATTAGTCAAACCTGTGATCTGCAATAACAGTGTTCCGTTACAGTGTTGAAATGAACCTTTTTGTCTTGCAACCTGAATACTTACTGCATCTGGAAAGTATTCACACAGCTTCACTTTTTCCACATTACTGCCTTATTCCAGATTGTATTGATTGCATCTTTTTCCTGTGCGATGCTGTGAATACTTTATCGGATACACTGTCAACATGCAGCATTGATGTCTTTCTTCTCTGGGTTCAAGGAGAAGAATAGCCTTACATCACAGGACATGCTTGGTACATCTGTGAAATGGTGACACGGGATAAGTAATTCCATGACAGGGTGCGGTATCTCCGGTTTGTTTTATCAGACTTACAAACCCCTTTCTTCTCACTGTATTGATGACCATCCTGACCTTAGCCAAAAAAACACACAGCTGTGTTATTCATTTGTAACACTTTGATGTTTTACTACTTGCATGACTTTGACACACAGACAACTGTAGAGCTGAACTTTTTTTATGTGACACTGATCTGCACCAAGCCGGTAGGCCCGAAGGTGCACGGTGTCACAGCCGCACACTGACAGGTGTGCTTTGGGTGGCTGTGGGGTGAACAAACAGCTCTATATGCTTAACTAGCTCCCATTGACAGAAACTATGGAAATTGTAGGAATTTTCCATAAAAAATGTTGGAAAATGGTACGCTCCACTATGAAGGTGAAAACTTTGATGGACAGTACATGGTTGGTCTGTGCAGCTCACGGTATGCATTACATAAGTATTAGGGATGGGGCGATTTATGAAAACCGTCAGAACCGTTCGGTTCGACTGTCTCGGTTCGATTCGCGTGTGTTTCGTTCGGTTCATGCGCTGCTCCTTTTTCTCATAGGCAAAGCGTTTACACTCCAGAGCAGAAGGTGGCGGTACTGCGACCAAAGCCAACCACCAGTAGTAAACAAGAAGAAGAAGAAGCGAAGCAGCGTAGCCGGGTGTAGCAGAGAAAAAATCAGTTGTTGTGGAGAATTGTGTTGGAATGGCGAGTGGGAAAGAACAGGAGTTGGAAGACGCGCCAGCAGCACTTTATAGGTCTGCTGTATGGGACCACTTTGCATTTAGAGTGACCTACGATGACAGCGGAAAGAAAGTTGTGGATAAAAGTGCAACAGTGTGCAAGCATTGTGCAACACGTTTTCTTTATGCTAACAGCAACATGACCAACATGTCATGCTAACCCCGAAATCCCTCATACTCCGTCAGCAACCCCCGCTCTGCCCCGCTGAGCACCGGCTGCTCAAAGCAAAGCCTACAGCCCCCACTGTGGCTCCCCTCTGAGTCCCTTGGAGATCGTAGAGAGCATGCGTGAGATGATTAAATTCAAAGCAGCAAAACATACGGAAATGATCCAGGGTTTCCGTGGATCATTTAAAATAATTACAATCTATTATTTTTTGGGGGATTAATTTCATACATTTTTATGGGATTTCGGTGTAACAATCAACATATACTGAACCGAAAACCGTGACCACGAAACCGTGAATCGAACCGAACCTTGGATTTTATGAACCGTTCCACCCCTAATAAGTATGCAGTAGTTGCTCTTAGGGTTGTCACGATACTAAACATTTGACCTCGATACCGATACTAAGGAAAATATTCGATACTCGATACCATTTTCGATACCACAAGGATAAAAACAAAGACTCCAAAATTCAACAGAAATTTTCATTAATAATAAAAATACAATAAATAAAATACAATAAACAATAAGAACAAGATTTTGAGGTTGTATGCTGTGCACAATATTAAGCAAGCTTGATAAAAAACTAAGTGTTCCTTCCTTGGCTATGCTTTACACACATAACAATGACACTAGCCAAACCGGTTAAGAAACAAAAATAATTCTCAGCCGCTGCACCTCTTACAAAAAAAAGTCTGAAACTGAAAAGTGCACAGAATTATTCAGTCACACAGTGTTCTGAAAGTGCATTTTCCACTATTCTGCACTTTAGATGGCTATATCGATACTTTTGAAAATTAGTATTGTATCCGGATACAACGTTTCAGTATCGATACTTTTTTGAGTAGCGATACTTTTGACAACCCTAGTTGCTCTAATGTTTGCAGCTTTTGTCTTGCTATCACTAGCTTTACAGAGTTTTATATATAGTGATCTCTGTGGTTGCTCTTTGGTGATGTAGAAATTTGTAGTTCCCTCCAGGTCTGTAGGTTTAGCTCTTTTACAGTGAACCCTAACCCCGAAATCCCACATACTCCGTCAGCGCTCCGTTCTGCCCCGCAGTGCTCCAGACCGCCTGCACAAAGCAAAGCCTACAGCCTCCGCCATGGCTCCCGTCCGCTCCACTCTGAGTTCCTTGGAGATCGTAGAGGGCATGCGCCCGATGAACCAGGGTTTCCACAGATCATTAAAAATAATTACAATTTATCTTTTTTTTTTAAATCAAGGCCTAATTGGCACTCAAATTAATTAAATAAGTTTATCGTGGCATTTATAATTCTTTAATAAAAAATGTTTATAACAACAATTTCGTCAGATATATTAGATCGGGATTAATTTGCGTGGAACTGATCATAAAGCCGTATGTTCGGAAAGGAAGCTCGAGGCGGAGAAAAAGCTAGAGAATATATATATACACGTATATAAATGTGTGTGTGTGTGTGTTTACATACATACAAGATGGAACTGTTCTAACAGCTCCTTCATATTTCATGTACAATAATAACTTGTGTACATGGTACTTGTTGATGGCATTAAAATAATTTCTAATAGCATTAAAATAGCATTTAATTAGAGTCACTCATTCCTGTATGAACACTGTGAACGCTTAATTTAATATGGCATATTAAAAATGTATGTATATATATATATATAATATTTTTTTTTTTTTTTATGTTGTAGATTTTTGTAACGGGGATAACTAGGATCATTCAAAACTCCTTTTTTTGTATGAACTTTGTTCTCTACCCCCAAACTCAGCATCTCTTCTTTCATTCCTGTAATAAGAAGTTACAGGTATAAAATAAATATTTTGATGGAGATGAGAAATCTGCTCTTTCATTGGTGAATAACCAATAGTTTGCATCCAATCATTTAAATAAACGGTGTTAAGTTTTTGAATATATAAGAATTATGCTATAATTTCTAGTAACCGATCTGTTGCTACTATATTTTAATTTGACGAACCGGAATTGCTGAATATTCTTTTTCCTGTTTGGTGCGATTGCAATAGCTGATCTTGACCTAGCCGGACCGGAGCGGAGCAAAAAATAACTCGGCTCCGTATTTTGTCTGTGAAGGACGGAGAAGACGTACGTGGACGGAGACGTGCGGAGGAGTAGCGGTGGATGTGGAACAGCTCTCATTTATTTACACGAAAGACAAGCACTCCGCACGATGTATGTCAGCGGGGCGGAGCGCTGACGGAGTATGTGGAATCTGGGGGTAATTTATGGGAGCTATGCAGTTTTTTGAATAGCACCATTTAAAACATTTTTTTTTTTTATTAACCCAGGTAATAATTCATGTCTCATTAGAATTTCTTTTTACAAATGGGGGTTTAATAACTGCCTGCTTTTGACCTTTGCAATATGTACAGAACATAAAGTTGTCCTCAAAGTCAAGCCAAGGGAAGAGTTGAATCCAAGCTGATTTGAATCTATAAACCTTGTTAACAGCACCACTTAAAATCCTCAAAACAACAACAAGATGCTGGAGACATGTCCTGTTTGGTGTCATTTCCCATTAAACATGAGATAAAGGACCCTTATCTTTATCTAAATAATGATTTATGCCGCTTTTACCTTTATCTTTGTAATATGGCATTTATTACAATTATTCTTCTGTAAGACTAGTCGACGATGCCATATCAATTGGGATTTTCTAAAATTTCAGTTTTCCTCTGATAAATAATTAACATATCAGAAAATTATGTTGAGCAAGATCATGTTTAAAGTTAATAGGTCTTTGCCTCATGCTGCCACGGTTGCTTGGCAACTAAATGCTGCATCATGGCGGGGGGGCTGCTGCTGAAGGCTGGACTGTCCCAATTCACATGACCTCCAGCCTTCGTTGCTTTTGAGATCTTCGAAGGACCCAGCCTACCTGGCAGGGTTCTCACCAGGATGTTTTAGGATCAGCATTAGCGGGACAAGCGTGATAAAACACTCTATTTACATTTAAAACTCAAGATAAACTTTATAAAAAAAAATTGCAGGTGTTCCTGAAGGTTGTTTTAACCTGAACATGGAAGAGGGAGGCACTCACTACTTGCTGAAGACACTAAACTCAGCTATCCTGCATGTGTTGTCAATGTCTTCACTAAGATAGGAAATAGTTGTTACATTTAGTCCCTATTCACTTAAAAAGAAATCTGAAAAGTCACTAGATGTATCGACAAAGTCACTTAGTTGGCAACTCTGTGCTCACCTGCCTTGGCGAGCCGATGGCAGAATCGCACATGTTTTCACAGCACTTAAGACGCCGTTTCATTGATTAAAAATCAGAGTATCGACATGTTTCCGTTGAAATTCTAAAAGTTAAAACGTAACCATCGTTGAGGGGGAAGCTTTATTTACGAAACTGCTGTCGGAGCTTAACCGTGTCCAAATGCCTCTGTGAGGTGATAGCAGTCTGACTGCTGCAAGGTTTAGATTCTCACAGCTCTTCTCATGTTTATGTGCAAATAAGCTAAATGTGTTTAAAAACACAGTTTCCACGGCTATTATGCTCATTAAAAGTCAGAGTATCAGCATGTATTCGGTTTGGTTCCCTGCTTCTGCTGTTTGCAGGCAGCCTGTCTTTCAGAGGGAGAAGGAGAGCGCTATGGATCCAGTTGCCTGTCACTCAGGAGGACAGAGTTCGGTGCTGTTATACGTAGTCACCAACATCTATTAACAAAGAAAAAAATCACCAAGGAAAAAATCTCCAGCAATGCCTGAAAAGGAGCTAAATATAGCTACAAAAAATGCAAAAGTTGAAAACGCTATTGTGCCACATTAGGCATTGGAGACGGAAAACTGTAAGTGATCATACATACTTTTACAGCACGACCGAAACTTTGTTTTTTTGCGACACAGCAAAGCTAGAAGAGAGGAAAAGGGATCACAGGTAACAGCACAGCCACATGCAGTAACATTATGCATAAAATGATGCCATTGAAATCCAAACGTTACCTTCACCATTCTGAATATGAGAACAATGCGACCCGGAGAAGGAAACTGACACCAAATATGCCCACTCCATCTGTTGAGGCCGTGTTTGAAAAGGCAAGAACGGCAAGGTAAAGGGTATAACGACAAAATATAGGCGGTGAATAAATGCTTTGATACTTTTTCAATTGATTTATTGAAATGGACTGATTCTTAGTTAGGGTTAATACACATCATAGCCAAAATGCTATGGTTCTAATATTTGACACAATTTCTTTCAATGTTTCCGTTTTCCTCCTTGGTTTCCTCATTTAAAACATTTTTTTTTTGTTTCAGACAAGAATTTTTATTTCAGTGGATCTCTAGTTTTTGTAGTTTATACACAACAGTTGGTATTAGAACCACTGGCCCAATTATTATTAACCAATGGGTTACAAAAGCTTTCTTCTAAAACTTAAAACCTCTGCAATTAAATAAAATGATAAATTAGGGCACAGGAAACATCTTGTTTTGCACTCACCTGCAAAGTCTTATTTGAACTTAAATGAATAAAGTAGCCGCTGTAACTCCTAGTCCTACTGTTAGCAAATGCTTTTGTTGTGATCATGGTGGCTTTATGAGTGGCAGGGGTGCTTTTAGACCAAATTTGCCAGGTAGGATCCAATACTTATTTTTACCATAGCACAGAACAGAATTTTAAAAAGAAAAACTAAAAATAGGATAATAGTTAATCTCTTTGATATATTACTGGAGCCAAAGAGCCACTTGTGGTTCTCGAGCTCCAGTTTGCAGACCCTTAGTATTTGTAAACAAATTTTTTGGCTTATATCAGAGCAATATTAATATCTGTTCAGGAAATCCCTATTTATTACACAGGCTGTTTTTGCTATGACAATTATGGTTTAATATACCGTAAATTCTCTAATATAGGCCCGGGCCTTTATTTCACTCAAGTGCATCGCGGTCCAGGCCTTTATTGGATAGAGGCCAGTATTAGAGACAGGCCTCTATTGCTATTTGAGCAAAACAGACTACCAGTGGAATGAATAAAAATGAGATTTTGTGTCTATTTGAACCTATAAAACACTAGGTTCATTTATTGAAAAAGTACAGTTACCATGTCTCGCTTGGTTTGAAGTAAAAAAAAAATATAAAAATCCTCCAATTCTGTTTAATTCTCCTCCTCAGTTTCCTCCTCCTCTTCATCTCTCCCTTTATTCTCCTCATCACTCGCGCTGCTCCTCCTGTTCTGCTGCGTGTCTGTTCTCTTCCTCGCGCAGACGGGCAGCAGCAGGGCTTGTCGTTCAGCTGCGCAGGGCTGTGGTACTTGTATGTTACTTACTACCACAAGTATAATGTTGAGGTATGCCCAGAAAAAACGTTTATAGCCCCGGCCTGTATTAGAGACCGGCCATTATTTACCTCCTCTGACAGCGAGACCGGCCATTATTAGAGACCCGGCCGCTATTGGAATACAGGCCAATATTAGAGAATTTACGGTATTGTGCAGCCATACTCTCACCCCTCTTTGACAAAATATCGATACCTGATAGTTTTTCCTCATTTGGTTTAATAACTTTAGCATTTCAAACGTTATTTCTTCGTGTTCTTTGCGGTGGAACAGTAGCTTCCCAAATGTAATTTTTGTAATTAGCTTTAGGATTTTGAATGTGTACTTCCAAAGCATTTCAGATGTTGCTCAGGGTTTCCACGGGTCAATAAAAATAATAAAAATTCATTAAATTATAACTTTTTAAATTAAGGCCTTAATTGGCATTAAAATGAATTAAATATGATTGTGGCATTTAAAATGCTTTATTTAAATAAAAAAAAGTTTATAAAAACAATTTCGTCATATATATTATATCACAATATAAATTAGGGGTGGAACGTTTCACAAAATCCACGGTTCGGTTCACGGTTTCGTGGTCACGGTTTTCGGTTCGGTATATTTTGATTGTTAGGAAAATCTCTAAGCTGACATGTTGGTTGTGTTGCTGTTAGCATAAGCAACACGTGTTGCACAATGCTTGCACACTTTTGCACTTTATCCACAACTTTCTTTCTGCTGTCATCGTAGGTCACTCTAAATGCAAAGTGGTTCCATACAGCAGACCTATAAAGTGCTGCTGGCGCGTCTTCCAACTCCTGTTCTTTCCCACTCGCCATACCCACACAATTCTCCACAACAACTGATTTTTTTCTGCTACACCCGGCTAAGCTGCTTCGCTTCTTCTTCTTCTTGTTTACTACTGGTGGTTGGCTTTGGTCGCAGTACCGCCACCCTCTGCTCTGGAGTGCACACGCTTTGCCTATAAGAAAAAGGAGCAGCGCATGAACCGAACGCAACACGTGCAAATCAAACCGAGACAGTCAAACCGAACGGTTCGGACGGTTTTCATAAACCGTTCCATCCCTAATATATATGCCCGGAACAGTTTCCGGTTGATTGTAAAGCCGTATGTTCAGAAAAGAAGCTTGAGGCGGAGAAAAAGCTAGAGTCTTGGGAAAATGCTAAAGTGGCTGAAAAACGGGGAATTCAGGACACAGCAATGGTAGAAATAACAAAGGATTTTTATATATATATATATATATATATATATATTAGGGATGCACGATATTGGGATTTTGGCCAATATCCGATATGCCAATATTTTAAAACGTATGTAGCCGATAACTGATATCGATACCGATGTTAAAGCTGGACAAAAATAAGTAGTCATTGAAAATAGCAGTTTTATTATCCATTACTGACACTTTGAAAAATAATATACTAAAATATATTTTCATATGCTGATATCAAATTGATTTTTAAAAACGCGGTATCAATCTATTTTACTTTCAAAATCTCGTGAAATTTCATTGTTCTGTTACAAACTCTCGTGATATTTTGCAAATTCTTGTGAGATTTAGTTAGTAAAATAGATCGATACTGCGTTAATATATCAACATATAAAAATATGGCAAAATGTTGTGAATTTTCGGGGGATTTCGTAGCATAACGATGACATATAGCAATATTTCATTAGTAAAAGAGATTGATATGGTGTTTTTAAATGGCAATATATCAGCATATGAAGATATTGTGATATTTTAATGTATCAATATTTTTCCCTTGTCTTTAGAAGTTTTTAAGTCTGTAAAAAAGAAGTTTTTTAAGGAAGAAGAAGAAGTGGTATTATTTTTTTTTAAACTTTAGAAACTCAGAAGCTGATCAAATATTGGGTTAAATATCGGTGGGGTGGCCGATGTCCGATATTCAGTTTTAAGGCCGATACAGGCCGATACCGATAGGGGCCGATTATATCGTGCATCCCTAATAAATAAATATATATATATATATATATATATGGGGTTTGGGGTCACCCAAACAATTTTGTGCTTTCCTGAAAAGTCACACTTACTCACCACAATACGTTGTGAAATGAATAGAAAATAGAGTCCAGACATCGACAAGGTTAGTAATAATGATTTGTATTTGAAATAAGATTTTTTTTACATCAAACTTTGCTTTCGTCAAAGGATCCTCTATTTGCAGCAAGTACAGCATTGCAGACCTTTGACATTCTAGCTGTTAATTTGTTGAGGTAATCTGGAGAAATTGCACCCCACGCTTCCAGAAGCAGCTCCCAAAGTTGGATTGGTTGGATGGGCACTTCTTGCGTACATTCGATCAAGCTGCTCCCACAACAGCTCAATTGGTTTCAGATCTGGTGACTGCGCTGGCCACTCCATTACAGATAGAATATCAGCTGCTTGCTTCTGCTCTAAATATTTTTTGCACAATTTGGAGGTGTGTTTAGTGTCATTGTCCTGTGTAGGATGAAATTGGCTCCAATCAAGCCGTTTGTTCTGCGTCTCACAAACGTTCTTCTTTGTGATCCAAACACCTCAAACTTGGATTCATCTGTTCACAACACTTTTTTTCCAGTCTTCCTCTGTCCAATGTCTGTGTTCTTTTGCCCATCTTAATCTTTTTCTTTTATTGGCCAGTCTCAGATATGGCTTTTTCTTTACCACTCTGCCCTGAAGCCCAGAATCCCGCAGCCGCCTATTCACTATAGATGTTGACACTGGTGTTTTGCGGGTACTATAAAGAAGATGCCAGTTGGGGACCTGTGAGGCGTTTGTTTCTCAAACTAGAGAC